>NC_134842.1:8841228-9142165 GCF_965363235.1 Mytilus galloprovincialis
CCTGGTAAAAATCTGCTCTATCACCCTATTAGCTATGAGCTTGGGTTCACCTCAGATGACAATGATTACTCCAGGTAACAATCTGCTCTATCACCCTATCAGCTATGAGCTATTCAATGTTTTCTCAATCTGCTCACTATCACCCTATCACAATGTTTTCTCTAGGTAACAATCTGCCCTATCACCCTATTAGCTATGAGCTTGTTGGGTTCACCTCAGATGACAATGATTACTCCAGGTAACAATCTGCTCTATCACCCTATCAGCTATGAGCTATTCATATACTGTGGTTTCATTTATTTTTCATGGGTACAAATTTTCGTTGATTGTTGAAAAATCTTGTTTTCATGGATATTTGATTTCATGGTTTTCATAATGTCTTTAAATAAGCATATAAAAAATTTCTATTTCATTGAGTATTGAAATTGGTGGTTCACCCAAACCCACGAAAATTAGTATCCCAAATCTTTAGGTTTAGTAAAACAACTCGTTCATCATTAGGGTCAATTATATGCTTAAAGTAAATAAGCATATTTCGGAGATGTCAAAAGACACAAATTAGTATAATTTTTCAATGCCCAGCTAAAAACTTGATTGATTATGAAAATTCATCTAAAACTGACATTACAACATAAAAAATCCATAATTTAGGGGTCATAACTGCTGAAATTAAAAATGAAACCAATGTATTTCAAAACCCGTTTTTAATTATGTCTTAAAAAAAACTCTTATAAACAAAAATGTCCTACACAAAAACTAAATGCTTAAGTTGGATGGATTTTCAAAATGCTAATTTGGGACATATTAAAAAAAGTTCATACCCAGATAGACCTTTATACTAGGATTTTGACTGATTTGAAAAATCTTTATGCAAAAAAAACCTCTGAAGAGTTACAGGACCGAAAATACATACATACAAACAAATGCACAGACTGCAAAACATACAACCCTGGACTTTTGTATACGTAGTAGGGCGTATTAAAAATATGGCAAAGATATCTTTTTTGCCATACAAAGCTCTATATTTTCTATTCTTTTTTGCCATACAAAGCTCTTTATTTCCTAGTATTTTTTGCCATACAAGGCTCTATATTTTCTAATCTTTTATGCCATACAAAGCTCTTTATTTCCTAGTATTTTTTGCCATACAAGGCTCTATATTTTCTAATCTTTTATGCCATACAAAGCTCTTTATTTCCTAGTATTTTTTGCCATACAAGGCTCTATATTTTCTAATCTTTTATGCCATACAAAGCTCTTTATTTCCTAATATCTTTTGCCATACAAGGCTCTATATTTTCTAGTCCTTTTTGCCATACAAGGCTCTATATTTTCTAGTCCTTTTTGCCATACAAGGCTCTATATTTTCTAATCTTTTATGCCATACAAAGCTCTTTATTTCCTAATATTTTTTGCCAAACAAGGCTCTATATTTTCTAGTCCTTTTTGCCATACAAAGCTCTATATTTTCTGGTCTTTTTCTCCAGTCTATCAATAGTTGCTTGAAGAGAGAGCTGAATATCTGAGGCATTAGAACTATCTGAATCTGACCTATCAAATCGACTAGAACAACTACAACGTGTGATATATCGGCTGGTGGATGTGGAAATCTCCCTAACTCTTGGTCTGGATGAAGCTAAATCTCCATCTGTTTGAATCCCCATTTCTTGCTGGGATTGTTTACTTTCAGAATCCGTCTGCACTTCAACGTCTTTGTGAAATGTATTGTGGACCTTTTGTAAATTTGGTCCACTAAGAGATAAATTTGGTCCACTGAAGGACTGTCTGCGACTACTTGAAGCTTCTGGTGTATTGTTAAAAAAACACTGAATCTTATCTGAGTCCAGAGATATATTTTCAGGTTGAGCTTCATACTGAGTTCCACAGTGTTTTGCTAAATAAAACAAGTTTCCGTCATCCACATTTACAAGTTTTTGAAACAGATATTCATAGTCAGTAAATCTGATAATTGGTGACAGAGAACCATCATCTGCTTGAATGCACATATCTTGACACTCAAGGTTTGGAATCTCAATTTCAATTGAATTTTTCTGTAGCACATGGTTCACTTGACTAATATATGTTTTTTCCATGGTAGAACATTCAACATTCTCATCACTCTCTACAATAGATTGAGAAACTAAACTATCCCCTCTTTTCAGATATTCCTTAGGATGATTTATCTTTTCTTCCAGAGTAGCAGAAAAATCATGTAACAATGAATCTTTGTGATTAAAATCGTCCATATCAATACTATCTGTGACGTTTTCTAAACTATCGTTTTGATTATCTAATCCAACTTCAATAACGGTAACTGGGGAAGAAGGCATCGGTGAAATGGATAAACTAGATGAAGACCTCCGTCGCGACATTTTATCGTCACTCTCCCAACCAAGAAAATTTGGCGTCAAATGAGACAAAAGTCTAGGTGCTGTGTGTTTGGAATCTGTATCACTTAAAACAACCGTGATCATAGCTGGCTCTACGTGTAACTCATTACGATGGTTTCCCAGAATTTCATCTATTTCAATACTTTCATTTGACATTGTATTATTTTCTACACATATGCTAGGCACATTAGGATTATTAATGTCGTCTCCCTCTATTTTGAATTCTTCAACTTTTTCTACACTTTTGTTTCCATTTTCTGTATCAATCAAATAGGTGTTTATGTCACAGTCTGTAAAATTTGAATCGCCAATTGACCCTCGGGTACTTGATGATACTGACCCTCGGGCACTTGATGACACACTCTGATCTGAAGTTGAATTTTCTGACGGACTTTTAGTCGATCCATTTGATTGGCTATCCATGTGTAATTTGGCCTTAATCAGTTTATTCTTAATGGCTGAAATTTCATCTTCTTCATTCAAAGGCTCCAGATAGATAGGAAGTGACTTCTGTCTCGCCCTCGCAAACTGTTTACGTTTAAAGTCCATTGCTTTTTCTTTGTTTTCTGCCTCTCTCCTCCGTAAATCATTTCCAGATTTCTCTTTATTTACAGAAGAAATTACATTGTCTGATTGTAGTAAATCTCTAAGCTTTTGAATACTAGATTGTCTTTCTGCAATAACTTTCTCTTCAATAAGCAATGCTTGTTTTGGATTTGTACTAGATGTGGTTATTTTAGAATTTGACCCTGCTCTAGACAAGGATGAAATACTGCTTCTAGATGTCAAATCCATTTCTGGAGATGAATCAGAGCTTGTTATCTCTGAGGTTTGTCGGGTGAAATTATTCCGTTGATGCAGACGAACTGGTTGATAGTACAGTTCTGCTTGAGCTTTTAGATACATTTCTTGCTGTTTTTGAATGATTTTTTGTTTCCAGTCTTGTGCAAATCTTGCAGGAAGAAAATTTTCTACATCATCCCCAAAGCCAAGATTCATAAGAACTTGATCAGGTGGTTGTTGTCCTGACGACATAGGAGGAAAATAGGGGGGATTTGGCTGGACAGGAAATGGAAAATTTAGCCGCTGCCCAGGATACCCATGAGGCATTGGAGTTGGATATATCATTGGCTCATTGTTAGCATTAAATGATGTCCAATGAGATGATACTTGTTTGCCACCATGATTTCTGTCTGTAGAATCTGTTCTGCCATCCATTTTGCCACTTGAGGATGGGCTTTCTGGATCAAAGTGACTTGATGTCAGAGAGCTGGATAAGAAGGAATCATTACTTGTGGACTGAAGATACTGAGCTCTTTTGGCAGACTTGTCAAAAGATTCTCTCGAATCTTTTGAACTACTTGATTTTTCTGATGGAGATCTACTCCCAGTACTTTCTGGTTTTTTATTAAAAGTATATTTTGCAAACGGTATTTCTTCCTCTTCATCATCCGGAAGAATCAGGTCGCCTCTAGAATCTGTCCTACTTTGCTTACCACCAACACATCCAATTCTCTGTTTCGGTAATAAATTCAAACTTTCTGCATCCTCAAATAGTTTTTCTAACAATGGACTATAATATGCGTTTTCAGGGCAAAAATTTTGTGACCCTTCTGCACTGTTAATCAAACTTGTCAGAGATGATGCTCTTGAATCAGAAAAGTTTCCATCCTGGCTAGCAGACCGAGATAATCCTGACAGAGAAAATGTACTTAGACTACTACGACTTGAGTATGGTTGATTGTACCCGTCAAAACTTGATTGACGAGAAAATTTGGAATCGTATGACGCAGAGTTCACACTATCTACCTCATCAAACGTCGAACTTCTAGTCAACTGGTCGCGACTTGTGATAGAATATGAATCACTAGAACTTATTGGATAATTCTTGTAGTCAGCACTATCCCTTTTCCTCCTGCAAAAAATAGAAGAGAAAAATGTAACTAAATTATGTAAGTGATTATATTCTAATATTTATTTAAGCGCTGAAACTTAATTATTTTAATGATTACAAACTAGTGTTTATTTCATTCTGATTAATCTTTTGTCTGATTAATCTTATTGTCTGATTGTTTTGATCGTCTGATTATACTGATTATATAATCTAGGACATTTGAATTTCTTAAATCCTTTTGTTTTCAAAAGCAGGTTTCATTTCAGTCTAAAATAGAATAAGATTTCAATATTTTTGCAATATCATATACCCTTCTTTAAACATGCACTAACAAGAGAGGATGAATTACAATGAGTGTATTGATTTTACCATGATCAATATTTAATATCAAACCTAACATTAAATCTAATATGTTGAATTACACAGTAGAGACCAGAAAAATAAAAATTTCTCAATAGAAACTATTACAATTACTCTACCTGCAAGCTATAATCCCTGATAAATACTAAAAATCATATAAAGAGTTTATATGTATAATTGATTTTGAAATCAGAATATTTCATTTCTAGCAAACATCAATTCTTGACATTGTTCCCATTTTAAGCTAATAAAGTTTTTGTTTAAAGGTCATACAGTTTCTATTTCAATGTCATACAGTTTCTATATCAAGGTCATCCATTTGCTATTTCATGGTCATCCAGTTTTAATTTCAGACCATACAGTTTCTAGTTTAATATCATACAGTTACTATTTCTAGGTCATACAGTTAAGTTTAATGTCATAGTTATGTTTCAAGGTCAAACAGTTTCTATTTCAAAGCCAAAGTTTCCTACAGTAACTATTTTAAGGTCATTCAGTTAAGATTCAAGGTCATATAGGTAAGTTTCAAGGTCACACAGTTTCTATTCAAACACAACAGTAAATATAAGTCTAATTGCATCTTTTAAAAGTAGGTCAACTGTATTGGAAGTTATATCTCCTGATCATCAAGATGCTTCTTCCAAAGTATAATAAATTTCAAAGACTATTTGAAAATGAAATTAATGTTTGAAAACTTTTAGCCCAAGACTGTATGGTATCTAAATATTAACTGCAAAAAAACTGTCCGTTTCTCAATATGAAAGATATGAAAAATAAAAAAACATGTATTTTATATCTAAAGTTTTACATAATGATCCTGTATCGAGATGATGGATAAACTTTTTGTCCAATTTTGTATAATTGTATAACGAATTGACAAAGCTAGTGATGTCTATAAAAACTTAAACATGCTCGGGGCAGTCTTAAACTTGCATTAAGGTGAGACTTTTTTGGCTCCATTTTGAAGGCCTCACTGTGACTTTCAGATGAAGAACAGCAATAAAAGAGCTATTCCTTTGCTTTTTGAGTCATGGATGGATACCGCATATCATTTCTGATATAAAATTGAATTGAAATGCAGAACAAATTTGTGACAAATTGATCTACCCGGTAATTGTCTCACAGGAGGTTTTTTATAAAGATAAGAATGATCTAATGAGGAATTTATCGTAAAGTGTGTCAGTTTGTGTCTACAATAACATATGCACAGTGCTTTGTGTATGATTTACCTTGTAGCAAAATATTGAATGTGAAAGACTTTAAAATATTTACTTTTGAAGTAAGAATCTAACTTTCATTGGAGCTTTAATTGAATACCGATTAACTCCTTAAATAACTTTTACATCAAATTTCCATTACTAAGACAAATTAATGACTTTGAATGTTGACATTAGATGGAGTCTTTAGTTTAAAAGCCAATCTGTGGTTTATATTAACTCATTATTGCTGATATATTGGAATTTACCAGGAAAATGATTAATATAAGTATTTCCAGCCTATATATAACAGAATTAGAGGAGAAAGTCAATAAGAAAACAAGCAAAGAGGAAATTTACCCTAAAAAAAGAAAACTTGCATATAAAACTTTTACTGTGCATTTTTCAAAGCTTTGTATTTGCACAAATCGGTAAATGGTTTGCCAAAAGAGCTGCTTGGTATCAGATTTTCAAACTGACATACTTGCTGGTTTTAATCTTAGCAAAAAGCATACTGCACTGTTATTTTTAAAACATCTGAAAACCAATATACTTAGTGACGTCAAGTAATGAATTGCATGATGCTGTTAAAAGTTTTATAAGAAAAATATCTATGATCAATTATTTGAAGAAAGATCAACAACAAAAAAAACTAAAAAAAAATGAAATAGCAACTAATATGTTATTATTGTCAAGGGCCAATATGATATTATAAAATTCCAACAAAATCAAATTACTATTTTGATACAAAAATCGAAAATTAACAATATAACAATTATAGCCTATTTAAGGTCAATACAGGATATATCGACCCAAAGAAGTATATCGACCTCGGACTTGATCCTCAGTCAATATACTTCTTACAGGTCAATATATCCTTGTATTGACCTCATACAAAGGCTATAATTGTATAGTATTTTAGTGTGAAGCAGAGTAATATAATATACTATAAAAATGTAAAGGTTTTTTAAATTTCACAGTAAAATTGCCCAAAAGATGGTCATCAGGTGCAAAAAGCGTCAATGAAAGTGGCCGCATCTTGTTCACTCTCAACCTTTATATAAGTTATGTATTATCACGAAATACAGCTTTCATTTAATTATTAAGAATGAACACAAATGTGGCTACTTCCATTTAAGATGGACACCATTTAAAATTTAACTCAAATACTAAAATTATGAAGATTTCAGTAATTCAGCATGACTTAAGGATGCTAGTACGCAATATATGTGTATTGTATTATCAAAAATAGCCATGATATTTATGTAGCAGAAGTATTCTACTTTCCAATATATAGCTAAAAGTTTAAATTTTGACAATTTTGTAAAGCTGCTATATTTAAGGGACAAAAAAGTGGTCTTACTGAACCTACTTCTTTAAGGCAGAATACACATATCAGCATTATTTCTGCATTGATAAAACATTGCTAGAAAAAAATAATTATTATCAGTAGTAAATTTTTTATCATATTTTCTAAATATGTAAGAATTAACATAGGTTTTGCTCAATGTTGAAGTCTGTATTACGACCTATAATGGTTTACTTTTATAAATTATTATTTGGATGGAAAGTTGTCTCATTGGCACTCACACCACATCTTCCTATATCTATATATAGGTGTTTAAAATTTCTGTGTCAATTTGTATCTTGTGGAGAGTTGTCTCATTGGCAATCATACCACCTTTTGTTTTTAATAATACAAATATATTAGGTTTTATAATAAAAGAAAAAAAAACATTTCTATGCAATTTCTGAAGATTAGTATAATTTAGGTAAGATTAATGTTAACTTACTTGAGATAATAAGGATGACTTTTATAAAATCCCTGAAGATTAGTATAATTTAGGTAAGATTAATGTTAACTTACTTGAGATAGTAAGGATGACTTTTATAAAATCCATGAAGATTAGTATAATTTAGGTAAGATTAATGTTAACTTACTTGAGATAATAAGGATGACTTTTATAAAATCCCTGGAGATTAGTAATTTAGGTAAGATTAATGTTAACTTACTTGAGATAATAAGGATGACTTTTATAAAATCCCTGAAGATTAGTATAATTTAGGTAAGATTAATGTTAACTTACTTGAGATAATAAGGATGACTTTTATAAAATCCCTGAAGATTAGTAATTTAGGTAAGATTAATGTTAACTTACTTGAGATAATAAGGATGACTTTTATAAAAACCCTGAAGATTAGTATAATTTAGGTAAGATTAATGTTAACTTACTTGAGATAATAAGGATGACTTTTATAAAATCCCCGAAGATTAGTATAATTTAGGTAAGATTAATGTTAACTTACTTGAGATAATAAGGATGACTTTTATAAAATCCCTGAAGATTAGTATAATTTAGGTAAGATTAATGTTAACTTACTTGAGATAATAAGGATGACTTTTATAAAATCCCTGAAGATTAGTATAATTTAGGTAAGATTAATGTTAACTTACTTGAGATAATAAAGATGACTTTTATAAAATCCCTGAAGATTAGTAATTTAGGTAAGATTAATGTTAACTTACTTGAGATAGTAAGGATGACTTTTATAAAATCCATGAAGATTAGTATACTTTTTACGGCTCATTTCATGACAGAATTTAACCAATGTAATTCAAATACAAATCAATGATTAAAATCAGGTATCTCACGGGGAAAATGACAGAAAACCATGGAAACTATCATGTGCTAATTGACCAATAATACTCAGAGTGTGTAATATGGAACTGTTAACTATTTATTTTGAGAAACATCAGGTGTCCTCGGAAATTTGCAGGTAATTTTACACCTACTATCTAATTAAGCATAGGGAAAATGTAAAAAAATTTACTCCTACCTAACACCACATACTGAAGTTTCCTGCTATACAACATAGAAGAACTAATATTCTATTAATAAACAATCTTGTAAGGAACCTACATACTCTTGATTTTTTTTCTGATTTAAATGCATCCGTTTTTGCGCGCAGAGACCTTCCTTTAGAAATAATTCTAAATCTAATGATACAGAAGACGTTGAAATTATTGCACATTAAATTAAACGTTTTTGATGCAGGAGTTTTAACCTCTGCGGGCAAAAACGGATGCACTTGTCACTTTTGTTAAAAGAAAGGATTTGAGAACATGTTTTTAATTTATCAATAAGCACATGTGTTTTAGTTCTGAAATTTATAGAAAAAATTAAACAGGTTCCGTCAATCTAAGAAGTTTCAAATGTTTCATCTTTTAAAATCTCAAAATACGGGAGATTTTAAAATAAAAATAAGGATATGCTGTATGATAGCCAAAGAGACAACTATCTATAAGAGATCACATGACTTGGATGTCACCAACTATAAGTCATCCTATCAACTTCAACAATAAGCAAAACCCATATGATATAGAAAGCTTTCAAAGACAGCATGACAAAATCTAAAACCAATGACCTGATTTATAAACAAATATGAATGACTGTAGTATAACAAATGAATTGTAGGCTCTTGTGTATAGCGATGATAAAATAATTCTTAAGAAATGCTTTATCAATGTACACTTTTGGATGTCTTAGAATGTGTTCAATACTGTCTTTCAATAAACTAAGTTTCTTCTATGCTGTAAAGCGCAGCCATAGAAATATTGGGTAATTAGGCACATGTAACAAGATTTTGTTAGTGTCAATATTGGGTAATTAGGCACATGTAACAAGATTATATTGGGTAATTAGGCACATGTAACAAGATTTTGTTAGTGTCAATACAGTTAAGTTTTTGTTAATCAAATGTGCTGTTTTTTATGTTATAAATACAAACATATCAATTATATAAATAAAATTTGTAATTTTTCATACCTACCATTGACTGTCACTATTTGAGGGGAATGCATCCCCCATGGAGGCTCCATGTAATTTTTCATACCTACCATTGACTGTCACTATTTGAGGGGAATGAATCCCCCATGGAGGCTCCATGTAATTTTTCATACCTACCATTGACTGTCACTATTTGAGGGGAATGAATCCCCCATGGAGGCTCCCTGTAATTTTTCATACCTACCATTGACTGTCACTATTTGAGGGGAATGAATCCCCCATGGAGGCTCCCTGTTTAGTATATTGAAAGATAAAATTGAGAATGGAAATGGGGAATGTGCCAAAGAGACAACAACCAGACCATAGAAAAAAACAACAGCAGAAGGTCACCAACAGGTCTTCAATGTAGCGAGAAATTCCCGCACCCGGAGGCGTCCTTCAGCTGGCCCCTAAACAAATATATACTAGTTCAGTGATAATGAACGCTTTACTAATTTCCAAATTGTACACAAGAAACTAAAACAAACATGTTCACAATTAAAAACAAAGCAATCAATTTTATCATGGCTTTATGATTGTAAAACTATAAAGAAGCAAATAAACATCAATAAATTTTAAGGCTCCTTTGTAGGACTAAGACAGCCATCTTGCACCTAACACCCCCATGGGCATCATGAAAGGTAGGATATTTTTTCATAATAACAAGAAACTGGCAATGAATCATTATACAACAACTTTTCAATTTCCTGAACAAAAGACAGACAAATTCAATAGACATTACAATGAATACCATGCTGACCTGATTTTTACAGAATATTTTTTTAGCACCTGCTTAAATGAGAAAATATAATGCTGACCTATCTATTGTACCTCCTCCGTCCTCCAATATCATCGACATCATTCATGCTTTACACAGTGGAAAAAACACTTCAAAATATTGAAACAATGAATTGAAAAAATCCTTACATCTAATATCTATATTTAATAGACTTAACAGGTGATTAAATGTCATATTTAATACTGTCATTACTTTCCATAGATTGCTTTCAGGTAAAAATTACATTTCCATGGAAACATTTTTTTTTAATTTGTTTGCAAGTAAACATTTACTTTTGTCTGTGAGCAATGATATGAATCGAGGTTTGAAGATACGGCTAAAACAATGACATCAAGTTTTATGATATTTAATTTTTTCATTACAATTAACTGTCAACGTCTGCAATTTCAATTAAGTATTTAATTACAATTACAATCCATGATATTTTTTCATTTATGAAAGTATCTAAAATTCTTTAAGCTTGGCTTTATAATTTTAGAACTCTTAAATGAATCACAAAATGTTTTCAATTAATTTTCCATATTTATATTTCAGGTTCACATACTGGAAATTTGTTCATGGAATTATGGTTCTTTTTTTTATTTTTTTCAATGACAGTTCTTAATCAGAATAATGTGTCTTGTAGCTGTTCTTCCTATCAACTGTCATCTTTCTGCATTAGCTATGTTAAAAATCCAGATCAACATGTTGATTAAAACTGAGCTTTTATTTCTTATTAAATCAATGTTAATATGGATGCAGAAATGTTACATACTAGGTTGACTTCAATTTGGATTTACTCTGGTTTCTTGGGTACTGAAAATACTAGTTAAAATGGAATGATACAAGTTACTCTCAACATCATCATTTTGACCTTAATTGGTCCATATTGAGTTTATCCATACTTTTGGGCAGATTTAGTAAATTGGAGTAAAAATGTAAATGATGGATAATTGGACAACTTGAATAATTTGAAGTACGGAAAGTTTGAAATAACTTTTCTTCAAAATAAAAATTAGTCATATTTGGTTGTCCATAACAAACAAATGGACTAATAAGCAAATTCTTTGACTCAATAAGTAATTAAAAATTCACCAGATTGTTAAGATAGAAATGAAAAAAGCATCACCAGTTTTGATACCACCTTATAATATATTATTCAGTCTGACTGGTAAGACTGAAAAAAATGTGTAAACTCTCTACACCAGGTCTATGTCACAAAAAGTACTTTAATTTGCATTTAAAATGTATAAAGTAAATAAAAAACTACCAGCAAAAAGATATTATTGCATATTCAAACCTAACAAGATAACACATGTCAGGGACTTACCATTTAACTTATAAAAGAAAGTGTGATGCAGGTTTTTTTCTTATTTGATCTTAAAGTGATAAAATAGATTTAATGCTTATTTTGTCTATCAATTTTTAAATGAAGTTAATACTGTGGGTTAGTTAGTATTTGAGGGATACAAATTGTCAAAGATTTAAAAATCTAAATGAACAACAAAGTACAAATGTATGTGACGAAGTCATGTATATTGTGGGCAAACCTTGAAATCCAATAACCATGAAAATACAGCATTTCATAACTACGGAAATTAGTACCCAACAAAATGAAGGAATCCAAAGTTCCCATATTTTTAAATTTTAAAGGATTTAATAGGCTAGCTTTCCTATGTAATATTTAAGTATGCAAGCACAGTTCCATAAAGGTTATTGTGATTGCTTTCTCAGGTAGCCAGAGATTGTTTAATGTTAAACATTTATTTAATCCTCATAATTTCAGAAATCCTCAGAATTTAATCAAACATAAATAGACAAAACGTGAATATTACAATGTGGTTGTCTCAATTGTAGATATATCCAATGAAAGACTTATAGCCATCTATTCTGCTGCCAGATAAAATAATCATTTATTTTTTTAATTTTTCAACCTTTTAAAATTTAATTCAATTCAAAATTTCATCTTAAGCTGATATTCCCTGAGACCTCAATTGTCATGGGAACATACCAATGATTGTTTATAAATAACAGTAACAAAATAATATTTACTTACATTAAGATAAAGCTAAATTTCCCCAATATTTCCCTTGTTCTTCAGGAAATAAAATGGTGTATCCAGCAAAGACATGTATGTAACACAATATCATACTCCAAGTTATTATAAACTATTGATATATGATATGGGAAATCTTTTGTAATATAAATTCTCATTGAACTTTGTTTTTCACACATAACACTAATTGTTTAGATCAATCAGAAATCCCGATCAGTATAGCTCACATTGACATGTAATTGTCATAGACTCAGGTGATGCATATGTTACTGCAAGCAATTCTTCAATTATTTTCCGAAGAGCACTTATTGATGTGGTATGAACCCTCAATAACAAGCCTGATGTTCCAGGTGCTTGCTAAGAGTCCATAGGAAGACATATGCATAACAGATAATATAGGGTAAAATTATATATCAATGAGACAGGGACCCAGCAACACAAAAACAAATAACCAATTTATCAAGAGGCTCACAGGTCTTTAACAATAGACAGGTGCCTATACAATATTTATAGCTCCTAATCCTCCTGAGTATACAATCAATACTTAGACATTCAAAGACCTGTCATTAACTGTCGCCATCACTTCAAATATCATTCTCAAACCTTTTTGCTGTTATTCTAATAGCTAAATAATTATTTGCCTAAGTAAACATTATTCAGTTTGTTTCTCTCTCACATGAATGTGATTGACCTATGAACTCCAACAATCTTAATTGATAATGTACAGAGAATGACTTTGTATGTTATTACAGTCTTGATTCTAATAACTGCCTTGAAGATAATCAATCTGCAATGATTTCTTATTCCTATGTGACAATGCTGATGTAAAATTTTACATTTATTTCTTTCAACTCTGTTGAGAAAAGAAGGTGTGAAATGTAGAAATAATGATAAAAGAATGCTAATTATGTCGAAACCCATATTATTCATATTTCTAAGGGAAATAACCTCTGTATAAATTATTGATAAAACCAGATTTCAAACTTGTCCAAAATATTGCTAATTTAATGTAAAGAAAATCTGTAAACTGTTGGTGTGGGTGGACTTACAATGTCAATAAGCATATTATTTACAACCCTAAGGGACATAACTCTCCCAAAAAAATTGATTCTCCCTGGTTTTTGAACTGTTTCAAGATATTGCTGATGTGTACCTTTGGCACAATTTCAATAAACTATAATGAGAATGACCACAAATAAAGTGAGTTGACTATGCCATATTCTATATCATTTACTTTTTCAGTCAGCCTTAAACTCCACTATTTTTAGCTGATCAGGCCTGATTTTGCAACTCATACAAAATATTGATGATGCTAACCTTTGAAATAAATTTTATTCAATTCTGATGTGAATTGAAAATGTAAGAAATTGAATATATTTTGTTCAAAATTATTGGTAAAATGTTATATAACTTGTTTCAATTCCGTTTCACATATAATTTTCTTAAATCTAAGCATACAGGAAGTAAGTATATGACGGATCTACACATTACAATTTATCGCTCGCAAGCTCCTCACCAAACATAGTTATTCTACTAAATTATTTTTAAGAAAAAAGTGAGGAACAGATGGTGAACATACAGATTGACCAGGTATTTACAGCACCAACTCTTAAATTGAGAATGGAAATCAGGAAAGTGTGAAAGAGACAATAACCCAACAAAGAGCATAAAACAACAGAAGTCCACCAATGGCTCTAGACTCAGCAAGAAAATCCTGCACCCAGAACTCTTACTTCAGTGGAGGTATAATATCAAAATCTAACAGAAAACTTTAAGATTACAGGTAGTGCTTGAAAATGTGATAGACAATATATAATTTTAACTGAACCTTATGTTTATCCCCGGTGTTTTTCTGAATCAATACAGACCTTACAAGTAAATTACAATACAAAACAGATATTTTATATAAAGACATTTTCTTAATCTTGTCATACAAAAACGTGTAATTAATTTTACTCTCAGGTAAAAACATCACAATACTTACATTTCTGATTTTATATTTCCCCATTAGATTGAAAAAATCATAAATTTTCTGTGAACCTGAGCCATTTATTGTTATTAGTTCTGCAGTCTCATCATTATTCCTAAAGAAACATGTCACATAAACAGAACGAAGGAATTTATTTCTGTCAAGAAAAAAAGCCTATAGTTTACATCCTAGAAAACATGTTCATTAATAAATCAATTTTTAATCAGCTTGCTTCGTGTATCTTAACCAGAATCTGTGAAAAGTATTATAATATAAGTTTTTATATAATCAAACTTTATTGTCTATTTGATTAAATCATTGATGACATCAAGACAAAATAATACAGGAACTTGCATGCTAACACAGAGAAATGGAAACGTGTAACAATTATTCTTTTGAGACAACAACGTTACAGAAAAATCAGTTGTTAAAGAAAGAGAAGATTTCTTTTCATGTATTTGTATAAATGTTTTATTTTTACTTATCTTCAGGGATGTTAGAAATAATAAAAAAGACCAGTAGAATCTCCTATAATTGCTGTTTTTTTTTTAAATTTCCTTAGATCTTACTGTATGATAATTATTCCCATGTTATGCTGCTCCAGTGATACGAGTTTTTTCTCAATCTTGAAGAAAGATGACTAATAACGCAATAAATATAAAAAGAAGATGTGGAATGATTGCCAATGAGACAACCCTCCACAATAGACCAAACGACACAGAATTCAACTATAGGTTACTGTATGTCCTTCAACAATGAGCTAATCCCATACCACATAGTCAGAAAGCCAATGTCAATGATGTTGCCTATCAAAACAGATTATAAATGGTCTTTTCAAACTTAATGATGTTTCTCCACTTTACATCTCATTGCAAGACTATCTGCCGTCAATGAGATGGTAACTAAGAAATTCCCTCATGTATGAAGAACAATCTATAAAACTTATTTATTCGCATTTAGAGAGAATCTAGGTTATTGAAAGACAAAATATATCTTATCACAAATAATAAACCAAATGTGAGAATAACTGAGTTACATTTATAACTTCCTTGTTAACAAGATAATAGTCTCCAGTAAGACATATCCCCCTACCCAGGCACAACGTTTGGACTAATCATACCAGTATTTGCATTAACTGAGACCATAGTGGCACTTAACTTTATATGATCCTCATATTAAAATCACAAACAGGCATCAAAGAATGTGATTTGATGGCTGCATATTGGCCGACTTCAAACTATACATCAAATAGGTAGGTTCTGCTTGAATATAGAGTGAAAAAAACCCACAAAAAAGATAGATTGCCTTGCAACATGCCACGTATTAACCCCTCAAAGAGATGCTATAAGAGTTAGTTGACATGCATAAATGAATGGCACTCTACAAATTACAAGGCAACACCCTAAATGTCTTCATTCCAGCCAGACATATTTATAAACCTTAAATTTCCAAAAATAGACCCTCCAACAGCTTAGGTCTTACTGACAGACAAGAAGAAGTACAGATAACATTATTTGATACAAAAGTTACAGATTCTGCCTCACAATATCTAAATACAAAAGTTACCCTTCTGAAGCAACCTCAAACAAAATTCTGGGCAAAAAGTCTCAGGAACAATTTATTTAATTTTCATCTTTTAATTCCTATTTGTTTTTAATAATGACACAAGGATGATAGTAAATGTTGAGAGACAACTATAGTGATAGTTAAGTTCCTCACACAAAAAGATGAGCTTTGTAAGTTAACGTTTAATTGATTTTAAATCTTGTATTTGCCTGAAAAAAGACAAAATTCACCAAAATCTGTATAATAATCCTTAATTGAGAGTTAAATTCATTTAAAAGTACTTACGCAAGTTGATACTTAAGACATACTTCTAATAATTAAATGTTTACATCCTAAAAATTTAAGCTGGAAGATAATACTTTTTTTTACAACCTTCAAATTTGAACCTCTACATCAAATTAATATTTCTAATCTTTCCTGATAATTTTATAAAATCTTATTTGGTTCGATTAAGTCGATTTCAGGGAAAAAACCAATCTCAACAGCATATTGAATAAAAGATCAAATGAAACTAAAGAAATCAAAGACATTGAAATACATTGAAATCTTGTTAGGATTATGTCATTATTCTTTACTCAGCTTCAACTTACAATCAGAGAAAACAAAAAAGAGATTAGAACTCTCAAAGCTTGAAGCCTGATAAATAGGCAACTTAAAAAAATGGTATACAATACATAGAAGATGAAACACATTAAATCGAAAAAAAATTGTTCAAATAAAAATATAAATTTGGCCTCCTGCATAACTATAGTAGTAGCTAGTAGCAGTAATCTAACAATCCTGTCCTGACCCTCACTGGTCAATACTTGTCATGACAAACTCAAGGGAACAGTAGGTACTGATTTCCCTTCCTTAACCATCCCCATCCTGTCCCTGGTCCCCCAGATTCACCACCAGTTTTCATAAAGTGGAATTATTTATAGTTTTGAAATTGTAAAATGTTTAGTTGATCATGTTTGTTGTTTTATTCCACCCTCCTTTTTTTCACATTGGCCAATTTGTCTGCCCAAAGTGCAAAATCTTTAATCATTCTTGACATCTACTTTCTCTTTTAATAACGGTACTTTTTAAAATATGATAAAACTAACACATGCTTTACCCACATTATTTTATAAACCATATTGCTAGACCTGAAATTGTGAGTTTTTTTGTGGTATAATTTAGCTTCTTTGGCATCTAGTGAGATCAGTTCCATTGTTAGGTAATAAATCTTTGTCAACCATCCAATTAACTCAAAGAAAACAAATAATAAATGTCAATTTGCAATCAAACCATTACCACAACAATTAACTTAAAACATTTTAGTGTAAAAACAATGATTATTGTAAGAGTCCAACAACAATTATTCAGAGGCATAGTACCTGTTATAAAGGCTGACATGGTTTTACCTATACCACTTGTAAAGATATTGAAATAAAACAAAATTAAGAATTTTTTATCCAGAATTTTTAAAACAAACTATTCGCACAGATATGTCTCAACTGTCAGTTCTAATAACAAAACTTGTAACGCTGCTGATGATAGAAACAGTATGTATTATTCTGATGATAGAAAAAGTATGTATTATTCTGATGATAGAAACAGTATGTATTATTCTGATGATAGGAACAGTATGTATTATTCTGATGATAGAAACAGTATGTATTATTCTGATGATAGAAACAGTATGTATTATTCTGATGATAGGAACAGTATGTATTATTCTGATGATAGGAACAGTATGTATTATTCTGATGATAGAAACAGTAGGTATTGTTCTGATGATAGAAACAGTATGTATTATTCTGATGATAGAAACAGTATGTATTATTCTGATGATAGAAACAGTATGTATTATTCTGATGATAGAAACAGTATGTATTATTCTCACTTCAATGAATTGCATTGCTGGTGAGATAAAAACTGAATCTTTTATCTCTAATCTACATAAATAAACTTACTTATAGTGTGATTGTGTGTCTTGCGTTGAGTTATTTGTAACGATCCAGGCCTCTATATTCTCCGTCTTTTCTTCAAAACAAATGACTTGACCATCAGCTGTATATTCTTCAAAACGGATCTGTATATTAACAGGAACTCTTGTCTCATAATCTTTACAAAAACTGTCAAAAACCTCGTCCTCTAATGTATCTTCATCCGATTTACCCCCACTCAAAGTGCTGACACTACCGGCGCTCATTAGGGGAAATGGTATTGAAACAATGGGTTTCAACAACTAATCATTGACTATAAAAAAACATATTTCAATATTCTGTCATTAATCATTCACCTGGGATTATCTAAATCCACCACTAATTACTAATAGCCACTAAAATGATCTTTCAGGGAATTGACGGTCAGAAAAGACTTTCATATTTTTATAGATCATATTTTGCTATAAAAATATGTGTTGATCCTTTTCAATTTTGTCTTGAAAGCTGTAAATATCCTTTTTCATCGATAAAATTGGTAAATTGAGTGGCTTTAGACAATAAAATTACCTTTTTGGCCTTAGAAACCTAATTACATGTCAAATGGTCTTCTAACTGAGGTATTGTTCACACTCGACACATTCTCATGTTTAAATATAACAGATAATAATTACAGATATATTTGATCAACTGGCATTCTTGTGACCACTCACAAATCAATAGTAAAACTATTCTCTTAAGAATGAAATACCTTGGAAATGATACAATATATATATATACATGTACATCAATATTCAAATACTAATTCTAGATTATTACAATGTCAAAAATTGTTAAAATTACAGCATTTTTTAATGTAAAATACTGTTTATCAAAAATCAAAAAATTAAAAGCATTCAGAAATTTTGTTGAAACATGAAAAAATTGGTGTAAATAATATTTTTTTCTCTGAAAGGTGAGTGGGTGACAAAGGACTTCTTACATTCATAGAACTATAAGCTGTATGGCAAAAAATAATACAACACATACCTAAAGGGTATAAAAAGGGATCACATTCAGGGAGCTCTTCCTTTAAAAATTAAAACCCTACCTGTTGTTCTGGTCTCTTGGTGAAGACTGGGCATCACCATTTATCATTTCTGTTCTTCTATCTCTCAGTCGTACATCAGTCTCTGACTGGCTTCTCTCTCGTTCATTCTTACGATCTAAAAAATCCAAATTCTGTACCTTTTCTGCTTGTTTATTTTCACTATTGAAACTGGACACATTTAATCTGTTTTATTTTATACGTTAACACATTTTTGTAATGTTTCTGCTCCTTTTAAAAGTCTTTGACATAGCTTTTGTTTTTTTAAATTAAGATTTCCTTACAGAAAATAGATCTGATCTCTCATAATACATGTATCTTCTTATGATTAAAAATATTTGTAGACAGATCATCAACCAAATAGAAAACTGAAAAATGCATTAATTTTCAATAATTGGGATTTTTCATATTGGTGCAGGAAGTCACAAAACAGTTCTCACATTGAGTGTCCCTATTATTTAATCCACCATTGCTCAAAAGTCAGATAAAAGCAAAAAAAGTGCAAAAATAAAAACAAATTGACCATAATGTGTATCATATAAAAATAATTTATCTGGCAAGCAATGTAATTTTTACAGCCAACATATATTTATGTCTTCATATTAATAAATATCATTTCAATCTTAATTAATTCAATTTTTTGACATCAAAATGGGATATTAATAACCAGAAATTCTAACTACCACTGCAGAAGAGTTTACAGAAATAATTTACAAATAAACCTCACACATAAGTGCCCACACAAATCAAAGATGTGATTATTATCCTCTTCAAAGGGAGATAATTCAACCAAACACTTACCCATTATAGAGATATGCCCTTGTAGGATCATTGCTGTTAGTATTCAATATTTAATGGTTACTTTCATTTTAGTAGTTATGTTTTCAAAATCATAAGTGCAACATACAGAAATTTGGAGAAGTTTCAATTTAAGGCTAATCTGGCCAAAAAAAAGACAAATATGTTGTTATATATAATGTAGACTACAGAAGTTGAGATAATATTAGAGCCTTAAACCATAACTTTGGCTCTACCAATTGACATATATACTATATTTAATCTAAAAATTAAATTTAATATCTAAAATTCATCATATAACTTTTTAACTTACAAGGCAGTGTGACCTGTAATATCTCCTTGACCTTCGCATGTAAAGGATCGTTATCTGTGACATCTGTCTCACTGTCCATCTGATTCACGATCAAATCTTTGAAGCGGAACTCAAAGTCTTCTGTCCTGACCGACTCAGCATCGCTGACATAGATTGGTTTACGCAGTGAATTGTAAGGTGACGAGAGGTGATTGTTAGTAGGTTTTTGTTTGTTATAGACAGGTGGTGAAGATTTAGACCCTGTAAGGATAGAATAAACAGTTTTATAGGCTTTAGAATAAAGTTTTTGGATGAACACAGAACGCTGTGATTGGTTGGGAAGTACAGTGCCATTTTCACGCTTTTTGGATAAAATAGATTTTACATTATCTTCTATAACAGACTCTGGACCTGCAATGGATGGAAAACACATCAAACCAACACCAGAATCAATTTTTATAAATAATTTATCTGAAGTGTGAATATTTGGTTGTTGATCTTGCTATCTGGTCTTCTTCATTTCACTGTACTGCCTTAGTACAAACAACAAATATCAGTTATAAATGGAGAGTCATTTGGATTTCATTGCATGATAAATTTTAAATAACTTTAGACCTGAACAGTATATTCTTACCTTAGACCTGAACAGTATAATCTTACCTTAGACCTGAACAGTATATTCTTACCGTAGACCTGAACAGTATATTCTTACCTTAGACCTTAACCATTTTGCATGATATGTTTCAAACTAAGGCTCAGTATAAAAAAATCAGAAAAAAGTTACATGCATATTGCATCAGGAATAACCCTTGCATTATCCTATTATAATTTTTCCAATACTGAGAGTGAATTAAGACATATCCTTGGACTCAGCACATTTGTTTATGACCAAAAGACATTTTGACTCAGCAAGTATTACTTTCTCAAAACAACTACATTTGTAGTATGTAAAATATATCTGATGACTTAATTTGTTCTTCTACCTACTTTTTGGACGTAAGCGATCAATTAAACTTTTGGCCTCTCTATCATCCCCATTCTGTTGTGGAGTTCTAGTCCTGCTGTCATTTGATACTGAATCATCCTCTTTGAATCCTAAAATAAATTGACCAACAATTTTTATCAAGCTTTTCATAATCAATAATCTATTAATATACCTCCTTCATAGCAATCTGAAATATTAGTAGAGAATATGCTGTGTGTTTCAATTTTTTTTATAATCTAGTAGGATTTTGGTTTATACACTAAAAAGTTATTTATGACTGGTCAGAAAGGCACAAAAAATAAAAGTGCTATTTACAACTTTCTTCATTGAGTTCAAAATGTATAGTCAATAGTCTTATTTCATATTACCAACTTTTGACTCTGTGTTCTACTTCTTTTAATAAGTTTACTTCTCTGTGGTAAGACATCCTGGTACTCTGTCAATTAGGAGCAACCAAAAGAAATAAAATTCGTAAGGGTTCCACGGAACCCAGTGTCTCGCCTACTTTTGCTGTTAATCGCAGGCTCAACAAAAATGAGGAAAAACATCAATAAAAATTTCCCTCTCGATACTGTCTTTTGATTGAAAGAAGCTTCCAAGTTTGGTAAAAAAATCCAGGATAGTTTATGAAAGTTATCAAAATTTTAAAAACTTTAACCACAGAGTGAATGTAATGTTTCCT
This sequence comes from Mytilus galloprovincialis, assembly GCF_965363235.1. Taxonomy (NCBI): domain Eukaryota; kingdom Metazoa; phylum Mollusca; class Bivalvia; order Mytilida; family Mytilidae; genus Mytilus; species Mytilus galloprovincialis. The sequence continues at coordinate 8,863,019 of NC_134842.1, forward strand.
CGTAGAAAAACTAAGTCCATTTAAAAGTAAAATACGGAAAAGTGGAAATTTATTTTTACAAAATTGTCTTCTTGATACTATCTTATGACCATAAACAAGCTTCTGTCCAAGTTTGGTACAAATCAAGGATAGTTTATGAAAGTTATTAAATTTTAAAAACTTAAACCACAGAGTGAATGTAATGTTTCCTCGAAAAACTAAGTCCATTTATAAATAAAATACGGAAAAAATGGAATTTTATTTTTACAAAATTTACTTCTGGATACTTTCTTATGATCATAAACAAGCTTCTGTCCAAGTTTGCTAGAAATTCAGTATAGTTTAAGAAATTTATTAAAATTTCAAAAACTTTAACCACAGAGTGAATATTTGTGGACGCCGCCGCTGCCGACGACGACGACGATGCCGACGACGACGACGCCGCCGCCGCTGCCGCCGACGACGACGACGCCGACAACGACGACGGAATGTAGGATCGCTTAGTCTCACTTTTTCGACTAAAGTCGAAGGCTCGACAAAAATCAAATATATAAACGATGCAATTTGGGGGGAAAGTTTACTGCTTTCTAATGATTTAGTCACCTATACAAAGCATTAAACAGTAAACTTTCCCTCAAAATTATACAGATTAAAATCTTGAATTTATTTATTTATGTTGCTCTAGATTGACCGAATACCAGGATATGTCCAACCACAGTGAGGTAACCTGTCGAAAAAATATAAATTCTAGAGTCAAAAGTCAGCAATATGAAAATGGTCTATAAATTAAAGTTATCACATATTTGTTACGAATAAGTCGGGTTTTGCACATGTAATATCCTCAAAATTGCCCGGGCCAAAAAAAGAGGTTATTAGTTATTGTGCCCTGATTCCAAATGACATGACGTCATTGCATCCTTAATGACACTTTTAGGATAAAATGTTTAAAATTTTACCTGTTATGTTTCATTAAATTGTTATAATTGACCTTTTTTTCTCTCTTTTCTGCATACTTAAATATGTGATAAAAAGATTATAACATGTCTTTTCCATATTGGCCCAGGTATCATCCCTTGACCCATATCGGCCCTCGGCTTCGAGGCCGATATGGGAGTCTTGGGATGATACCCAGGCCAATATGGAAAAGGGCATGTTTTAATCTATTCTTATTTGAAGAAAAAATGTGTACTCAATAACAGCTTCATATGATATATCATACCTATCTTAAATCAACAATATTTCATACAAATTGTGAACCATTTATTAAATCTAAGAAAAATCTTTTTTTCTTTTAATGAGGACTACCTTTATTTTTTCCTTAAATCAAAGTAATACTATTCTTGTTTTCTAACATTTGATATAAAATATAATAACAGTAATAATCTAAATGAAATAATATATTTTAAGTGGGTAGCAGGATTGTGCAACCATTATGATATTCTATTCACCATTATTATTTATTGTGAGTGTATAAACGTGATAAAAGTGCAAGCTGTGAGCTATGTACCAATGGGCCTACCTAAGGAATTAACAATAATCGCAGTGACTGAACTGTTTGTACCAACAGTCTCACAATTTAGAGCTTTCATCTATAATTTCATTACAAAGCGCCCAAATCATGTAGATAGTTAATTTGATGCAAACAACTTCAATTTCAAAGATTTGTTTTACCTTTCATCTTGTTTCTAGATTTGCATCAACAAGAATCTCTATTTGTCAAACAAAGAAGATAAGCCAATCTCTTCAGAATTGTCTTTTCTCTCTTGAATTCAATTGTCAAGATCTAATTTGGGCTCATATGGCACAATAACTCTGAGGACAATACAAATGAGGGAATATGCATTGATTTAAAAAAAAAAAAAAGACAATCTACAGCTGATCTCTTAAAGTATGGAAACCCTTTGGTGCAAAAAATGTGTTTTTGGAAGATGACATATTAAGGCCCTGATGGTAGCATACTATTGATAAAGAATTCTGTTTTGCCACCTCTCCTGTGATATTTTCTCTACCTGCCACAATATCCAGTAACCAATGAGATTATGAGTAATGGTACTGAAAAGGGACATAACTCTCTTCATGTGATGTCATATGATAAAGTTTCATAAATGAATATCCCACAACCACTGATATAAAATTAATGATATGAAAAGGGAGATAACTCTATTTACCTTATGTTAGGCAGTCAATTTAAACAAATCCTTTACAACTATAAATCTTATCTATGCCACATTTATATATTGAAATAAAAGTAATAAAAACAATCTTACTAAAAAGAAAACTAGTAAATAAACTACATTAAAGAATTAAATAAACAACACAGATCTGTAAACAAACAAAATACAGAGACAGACTCTCTAAACTGGGCAATATTGGACTTTTGCAAGGTCGTGTAAAATTTAGGTAAATTCAGGTACTGTGGATTTGGTTATTAATAAAACTGTCAAATAAGATATGTTAATAGGGGAGACTTTAATTAACTGATTGAACTGTGTTACAATGTGTTTGACATGTCAAAGCTTGTGATTGGATTAAACTGTGCATTTTCAAGGTCAAGGGCAAAATATCTGCTGTATTATTTACTGTTAGAAGGTAGACACAAACCAGTGAAGTAAGAGCTAAAACAACATCCAAAGACCACAAAATACATAAAACAACAGCACACCTGAAGCAGACTTTGGGACGGTGTCAAAATAATCCCATTGTAGCGACTCCTCGCCTTTGGCCGATTTTTCTGATTCAGAAGAGCTCTCGTCAGCGTCTGATTTGTATTCCACAGTTTCGTCTGGTTAACCAACATAGCATTCACAAAACATTGTTAAAACAAATATCACAACATTTAACATTCTGTCAAATAGTTCACTATCAGAAGCACATCAATTAAAAACTTAGCATAAAATTATAAAATTATAAATTTCTTAATCTTTTAACCTCAAATTTTTTATATCAATTACTATTAATGGCTTTTAGTTTTGTATTTAAAAACATTTTTTTTTTTATATCAAAATTGGAAAAGTATGTATAATGAATGAAATGGATAAACCATGATTATGAAATGATATATATATATATTGCACTTGTAGATGATATTACTAATAAAAGTGTTTCCGTGCATATATGATGATGTATATATCAAGCAAATGCACAGATACTGTACATGGACATTAGCTTTCAGACAAATTTGGTTTTTTTTAATCTCTACATGTAACAGTTTCACAATCAAAAATTCACTGTTAAAAATAAGATATGAAATAGTAAATAAAAAATATTTGTAAAAAAAAATTCCTTAATATTCCTGATATAATTTTTTAAAAGAAACAAAATTTTCAGAAAATTTCTTCTGTTCAAAATATTAAGCCTGCATCTTAAATGTCGTTTTATATGAGAACATTTAAACTTATCAAAATAAATAAAGACAAATATACTGGACATTTATGCAAAGCAAATGAAAATACTGGAAATAGAAGAAATGGAAAAAAATAAAAGTAGCATTTAGAGACTGTTGTTAAAAATTATAAGATCTTGAGATCAATAAAAGCATTTTTTTCTATTTGCTCCTTATTAACAAAGCATTGGAAGTGTACATATATAGATATATGTTTAAATAGGTAATAACGATGAAGCTTACATCATAAATATTTTGGTATCTTTATAGAGTATAGTAAAGTTAAATATGTAAGTTCTGCAATATATAAGTGCACAAGGAAATTTAAAGTGTTTATATATCAAACTAAAACAGAATTTTGAAAAGATTGTTATATACAAACTGTACCTAGTACTATTATTATTTCAGATTTACATATCTTATACCAAATAAATTTTAAAACGACATATATTTACTTTTGATAACTTTTCAGTTTTAATAAGTTCAAGATAAAACTAAGGGAAGGGGAGATAATTCAAAGCCAAGCTTGTTACCTGAACTATACACTAATGAATCTTGGAATTTTCCGTTGAAATCTTCTGTTTTAACTGTGTCTGTATCACTTGGCGCAGATGGTTTGTCTTGATAACCTGTTTAAAAATTATTAAGATTAATATTGAATTCAAAGAATATCTTATCTTCTGCATATGATTAAGAGCACCTCTGAACACAAAGAAAGATAACTCAAATTTTATCCATTTTCTTTGAGTCATGATTCAAAGGTCAGAAGGTTATTGGAGGGGGGAAACGGGGGTCTTCACTTTATCCTTTATCTTTAATAGAATGCTATATTTCTTTATACTTAAGTTATTTTGTCAATTTTAAAATTTTAAAAGTACAAGAAGCATGCAAATAAAAGAAATCAAGACGTATAAGCTAATTAGTATACCAAAAGAAAAATGAAGAGATATGAGACTATTTTAAGAGTAAAAAACAGTGCACACAAAAAGGCCACAATAATTGGAACCCTTAAGAATCTGGTCATGCACTAAATCCCCCATGGAGATTTTCAAAAGTTGGCAGGTCTGATGATAGACAGGAAAGAAGACATAAACATGCTTTAAAAGTTTGGATATTCCTAGCTGATTTATAATGTCTAATTCTATTTGTTTCATGTTTTTCCCTTTCAAGCATAGATTACATTTTTTAAGTATTCATATAATAAATTTTATCATAAAAATTCTTATCATTGACTGTCTGTCTTATTTGTTAAAAAATATAAAGAAAACTGATTCTAAGGCTGTTTTGTTGGGTGTGATATTTCTCAACTGTAAGTAATAAATCTAAAATATTTTAGGAAACTTATGAAACTTATCTAACTTATTATAAAGAGTGAATTGGAAAATGACACAGTAGTCAGTAACCAAACAACAAAATGTAAAAAACAGAGCATTCAGGGATCACAAAATTTTTGTATGCTACAAAAATGAAAACTTAATAAAAAGGACAAACAGTACTAACAAAGAATATAAAAGATTGATTGATTGTTGTTAGCTTAACATTTAGTGGCAAATATTTCATGCATTATAATTTATAAGGATGATATGGAATATATATAATATGGGTTGATAATGACAATTTAAAACAAGTAATACTTTCAAAAACTTCTTTATGTATATTTGGTAAATAAACCTTTATCTATTAATAAAATTCTTTTATTCTTGTGCCCCTTAAATATAACACATTAGTCTATAACACTTCTAATAAAAATGATCAATAAAATTTATCTTTGTGTATTGCTTACAGATTATCACCCATTAATCCACACTATAGGATTATACTAATTATAACTGAGGATTAACAAGGTTATAATACTCTATTCCTACATAAGACCATAAAGTCGTTGACTTTTAAAGTCCAAAATAAATAATAAACTTTTTTGGTATATGATCTGTCACAACATGTGTAAATTGTTATCAAATGTACCAGGATTATAATTTAATAGGCCAGACACACGTTTCGTCTACATAGGACTCATCAGTGACGCTCAGATCAAAAAAGTTATTAAACTAAACAAGTACAAAGTTGAAGAGCATTGAAGACCCAAAATTCCCAAAAGTTGTGCCAAATATGGCTAAGGTAATCTATGCCTGGGATAAGAATATCCTTAGTTTAAAAAAAAAATCAGTTTAGTAAACAGGAAATTTATCAAAATGACCATATAATTGATATTCATATCAACACCAAAGTTCTAACTACTGTCACAACATGTGTAAAAGTTGGGCTGACATCAAGAAACTTTTTTCCAAATTCTGCTTCTTTTCCCACATTGTCTTGTCTTGTGAACATTTCACTGCTCTTGATGTGACAAACCTTTTTTTTTCATATCCCCCCCACCACCATTATTTTGCTCAGACAAGATATGTTTTCCTTTTTTTTGCCCCCGCCGTGTCTTTTATTTATTTTGCCCCTCATTATTGTCATAAACATGTTTGATATGATATAAGTACCTGTTCTCTTGCGTAAAATTTGTTTGAATTTTTCGTCCACATCGTGAGCAGAAACAGATTCTAAATCACTTTGCCCTTTTCTCCTCTGTATATCTTCAGCTGTAAACGAAATAAGCAAACATCATTTTTTTGGTTGTTCTCGAAACATATTCCAAGAAGTGCAACATGGTTGACAAAACTTGATCTTAGAATTTAATCTGAGTTGTTACTGTACTTTTTTCATATGAATCAAAGTAATTGTTGAGTATACATCAATGAGACAGCAAACCTACAACACAACTAAAATCTGGAGGCAGCAAACCTACAACACAACTAAAATCTGGAGGCAGCAAACCTACAACACAACTAAATCTGCACATCAACATGAATATCAACAACTATGCAGTAGAGATTTTGAAAGTCTCAGATTTTTACAAGACATTTGGTCAGGTAAATATTCATGAATCATCTGGAGAAAATGTGATATGATTGCCAATGTGACAACTATCTAAAGAAACCAAATGTTGTTATTGTAAGGAACTATAGGTCATCCTATGGCCTTCAACAATGATTAAAACTTAAACTGCATTGTATGCTATAATAGGCCACAGCATGACATAATGTAATAAAATTATAAAAAAAAATAAGCAAAAAAATAAATGTGACAGACAGCAACCATAACACAAATGAATTACCATACAGGCTCCTGATTCATAAGGATCAGTTGGAGTTTTTAAAGTTTGTCTAATGTAAAAGATGTGTTTTATTAATGCTAATAGTCGAATAGTCACTTGCTTTATTGATCATAACTGAGTTCATGCGGTATGGGCTTTGCTCATTGTTGAAGGCCATACAGTGACCTATAGTTGTTAATGTCTGTGTCATTTTGGTCTTTTGTAGATAGTTGTCTCATTGGCAATCATACCACATCTTCTTTTTTATATGTTCAAAGTCATGACAATAAAGGTTTTTTCTACAAGTGCGTCCTACAATCATATCATACACTATCTATTGTTTATAGTACCAGAGAAACAGACTTTGACATGTAAACTTCTAGGGGGTTGGGTTGGGAGAAAGGGGGGGGGGGGTTATTTGGGGAGTGCAGGGCAATTCCAAACAGGAAAAAGTATTAAACATATCACTGTAACATTCTGTTTAGTAAAACTTCAAAGAATAGAAACATGATAAACTAATTAACTTTCTAATCAATGAACGTAAACCTACAACCTGAAGTCAATCAACCCATATACACAAGGACAATACAATAATTGGTGTAGCTAATACTCAATACAGCAATATATGGGGTTTCAATAATTCTTATCATAAAGTGACTTAATCCCTTACATGTTATATGAACCCTTTTGTACAGATATGTGGAAATTTTCTGTTCAAGATAAATTATTCAACATACAATAATTAAAAAATCGTATTCCAAATTCATTCAGTAAGTTTTCTCCAAATTTTTCTATTTTTTTTAAAAAACATTTCAAGATACAGATCCAGGACAACATGACTGAACCTTATGTTATTTCTTTCTGTGTGCACAATATATTTTTTAATAGATAGACTAAGGTAAAAATTGTCAGCCGAAGTTGCAACCTGTTTAAATTGTTAACAACTAAAAATTTGCATGAAAATGTTTCATTGAAATTATATATAACATTTCATGAAACCATTTTTTTTTCTGTAACATTTCAATAACAAACTTTTATCATTAATCTTCACAGTTTTAGTAATTAAAGTCTAGAGTGCAAGTGTTAGACTAACATACATAATCGCAGTTCTATTTCCTATTTTTGTAATTCAGATATCTACAAAAAGGGAAGCTACCAATTTACCATTACTTTGGTTTTTTTTTAGTATTTTCAGCATGATTTCCAAATAAAAGAAGAATGTGTTAAGCATGCTTTATAAGTATTTTTTCCCTTTGATAGTAAAATAAATATTGTTATTTACCATCTTTGAATCTGACATGTCTCTTTACACAATTATTCTCCATTATTAAATCATAACAATAATTCCTAAGTCAAATAAGTCACAAAAATCGTAATAAAATCTACGTCTTATGAAAGTGCTTTTTCAAAAGATCGGCAATACATTCACATTTAATTCTCGAGCATTAGTAAACATTGGTGTATTTCATGATTAAGTAATGACAGATTAAGTCTAATCCTGTTCATTGTTGCATTCCGTTTATACAGAGAATCGCTTTACATTTAATTTAAATGATTTTGTTTGAGTTTGGAATTGACATGTAAAAGTTTACCATTATAATTTAAACGTTGTATTTCACACCCTCTACAGAAATATATGTCACTTCAATACAAAATGTTTTAATCAAACTGCAATTGAGAAGTTCTCATTCATTCTATAATAAATGGAGAGAGTTGAGACTAGTGGTTATTAGTTTTAACAAGATTAATTTATGTACTTCTTGTATATAGTATTGGCTATAAACTGTGTGTGCCACAACATGAAAAGTATTTATTTTAACAATTTCTTGAAGTAACAAAAAACAAGAAACCAAAATTATTATATAGTCATCACAGAAAAGGCCTTCTTCCATTGACTGGTATTCAATGCCACTTTCAACACTATTCTGCTTTTTCGTTTCAGTCAGTTTTTATTTTAGGGAAAGCAGGTGTCCCGAGTAGAATTGCATGAATATTGGGGAATATTGTCCCGAATAGAATTGCATGAATATTGGGGAATATTGTCCTGAGAAGAATTTCATATCTTGCGAGTGCAACATATGTTCTACAAGGGACAATATTCCCCAATATTCATGCAATAACCCTTTTATTGTATAGCAATATAATATTTGAAAGTAAAAATTGGTTTAAACTAAGATTTTGTCGTTGATGACATAATTAATTTTAAAGATTTATTGCACTAGTGCAATATTGGAATTTATTGCACACTAACTTTTGGTTACTTTCTGTGGGAAATATTATATTGCTATGCAATAATACTTTCTGTGGGAAATATTATATTGCTATGCAATAATATATAGCAATATAATATTTCCCACAGAATGTAACCTATCATATTGCTATGCAATAATATTATTTATATACTTCTTGTATAATGTATTCACTATAAACTGTGTGTGCCACAACATGAAAAGTACTTATTTTAACAAATTCTTACACTAACAACAAACAAGAAACCAAAATTGTTATATAGTCATCACAGAAAAGGCCTTCTTCCATTGTTTGATTGACTGGTATTCAAATGCCACTTTCAACACTATTCTGCTTTTTTGTTTCAGTCAGTCTTTATTTTAGGGAAAGCAGGTGCTCGGAGAGGACAACCTACCGTAGGAAAACTGACAATTCTAGGCAATTAAGATTAGAGTTGAATGCACCTACCCTGTCAGGGCTCACACTACTTCAGAATTATAGGGAGAAGTGACTTCTCTTTTTGAAACTGATAGGGAGAAGTGGTGAGATTTGAAAGAGAAGTGCTCATTCGCGCGGTGCGTTACAATGTTTGGATTTTACAATAGTATAAAGGGCCATAGGCAAATAATGTTCTTTTTATATTGTTCAATTCATATCTGAGAAAAAAAAATACAATTAAAGCAACATTTGAAATTAAAAGTTGTTTAAGTTTTACTAAGGTTCTTGTGAGAAACTTATTCCAACTAAATATCTAGCACTAAAAAAATAATTTATTTTAAAAAATGTAAAGAAATTATAATATATCATTACATGTATTACAATTTAATTAAAAATTATCTTGTGTATGAAATTCAGTGTTTCTCATAAAAAAATATAAAAGTTATTAAGCTGGGCCATAATATATTGAAATTAGTATAATAGTCTCAGAGTTAAGCAACTTTAATCAATAGTTTGAAACAATCCATAAAATATATAGGGAATTATATACACCAATCAATTAGATGTAACCAAAAGTCTCTTAATTTGTGTGGAATGCGTAATTTTTCCCTTTGGGATCAATACTTCTGTCAGCTGTTCCGTCCGTGCGTCCGTAGTAATTATTGTAAAAGTACGGGTTTCGGTCATAGCTGGTCCGGTTCAGATCCGTAGTTTAGAAATCGGTCAATGGCGGACGAATGCAAGAAAATTTACAAAAATAAATGATGTTTGACAAATTATTTGAAAAGGAACATGACGTTTTTAACGCAATAAATGGATTAAACATTTACTGGAGGCAACTTTTATCACGTTTAAATGAAGTAAGAAACTTATTTTGCCGCTGAAATTTAGGTTGATGTACGTTTTCGAGTAACAAGCACCGGAACTTGCGAAAATGCATGAAGTGATAAAAAGTTGTATTTTTATCAAATAACCTGCTACACACTGCGAAGACAATGCTTCAACCTCTTTTCTAAAGATAATGAATCGTTTATGTCTGAATTTCTTTAATTATCAATAAAAAATTGATGTTTCATCAACTTGGTAAAAATTGAAAATGTCCGATGACGGAAGCGACTGAAAGCGAGTATCGTCAAGAACAGGGCGAATTGATTTCGCTTTTGGGGGTCGGGGAAAGCGAAGTGACGGTCGGGAAGGCGACTTCTTCGCCCAAGTCGCCTGGTAGCGTGAGCCCTGCCCTGTGCAGTATTTGAACTCACAATCTTAAGTGTTGACAGGCTAGTGACTACTTAGACTACACAGCCAACAATGCCCCTTCTTCAAAGAACATGGTTAAAACAAAACTGCCTTATACGGGTAATTCATTAAACATCCATAAAATGCTATACTTCAAAATATTTGAAAGAATATAGGAATCAGTACGACTGCAAACCAATATATATTTATTATAAACAAGAATGTGTCCACAGTACACGGATGCCCCACTCGCACTATCATTTTCTATGTTTAGTGGACCGTGAAATTAGAATAAATTCTCTAATTTGGAATTAAAATTAGAATGATCTTATCAAAGGGAACATGTATACTAAGTTTCAAGTTGATTGGACTTCTACTTTATCAAAAACTACCTTGACCAAAATCTTTAACCTGAAATTTGCACTATCATTTTCTATGTTCAGTGAACCGTAAAATTGGGGTCAAAACTCTAATTTGGCATTTAAATTAGAAAGATCATATCATAGGGCACATGTATACTAAGTTTCAAGTTGATTGGACTTCAACTTCATCAAAAACTACCTTGACCAAAAACTTTAACCTGAAGCGGGACAGACGGACGAACGAACGAACGAACGGACGGACGAACAGACGGACGAACGGACGCACAGACCAGAAAACATAATGCCCCTCTACTATCGTAGGTGGGGCATAAAAAGGCACCATTAAAACATTCTGTACTTTCAGTTATGTTTTGTAAAAGTATTTTAATACTCTTATTTTATTCTTGTCTAACAGATTGAGCATTTGGTAACATGAAGAAGTCTTAAAAGTTAAAACAAGTATAAAACAGACTTATTCAAGTAAACCATTTACTAAGGGTGTGCTTAACTTTAGTGATTCATTTTGGATTACAAGGGTGAAGACAATAAACGCTAGCACATCACAGACAAACAAGTTAGTGATCTATGTTTCAGTTTTATAACTAACATCTCTATAATAATGTCTGTGGTTTAAAAAAAATAATCTAGGCTTTATTTGCCACTAAATCCTGAAGATCATTGAAATGAAATGAAATAAAAGTGTTGCTTCTAACAAGGTTTCCATTTGATATGTGTACAAAATGGCAGGTCACTTTTATGCTGTATTTTTACCGATTTAATATTGTTGCACTTTGAATATTTTGTAATATATAGTTCTTAAGAAGGGGTCATCAACCTTAAGATAATTATGTTATAGTTAAATCATATTACTATATACTAATATCTACAATATATATGTATAAAATAAAATCTTTCTATGCAATTTGCATAGCGCTGAAGTCAACATCCTTTGAGCATAGCTGTAGTTATGTAATACTCAATGATAGAAGGGAATATTTAACAATAATTACAAACTTTGACGGCTATTGATCTGTTTAGATAAATGACATGAAAGAGTCGTGTATATAAACCAAACAATATAAAGTTTCTATTAAATCCAATTTTATTTTTTCCCCTCTTATATTCAAATCATTACCTAATTTTTGGAATTTAATATGTTTTCTTTTATGAGGAGCAAATGTGTTTTGTCAACCTAACATGTTGAATATGAAAAAAGTATAGATTAACTTCTTCCTATTAATATAAAGGAGTGTGAATGGGTGTTTAATGAGGATCATGCTACACTAGTGCAGTAAAGAACACAAACGATGGGTATAATCAACAAATTACAGATAACAGGTTGCACTTATGTAAATACAGACAATGCAATTTCTCATAGAAACTCCCTTTGTGGCTAAAACTTTGTCACATTTACTATGCAGTTTCATAAAAAAAATATACCCTAGAATGGAAAGTTGATATACTCTACTTTTTTATTCAAAGGTCAAATCAAAGGGCTGTTCAGCATATTTTCAATGTTTATATGCCACAAACTTCTTAAACTTATACTAAAATTCTGTAATATCCCTACCTTCACTTTGGGTTTTCTTTGCCACTTACAAGGTCTTACAAGTGTATCTATACTGGTAACATTCTCAAGATATGTCTCTATGAGATGAAACATAGAAATCACATCTAGGAACCAGTATGTAAACAAAACAAAAATATTTTGTTTATATATATCTCCCCTATTGAAGCGTAGTATGTGAAACAGATGTTTTTCCAAAGTGCAATCTACAACAAACTTTCCTGTTAAATTGACACATTTAACAGCTATCTAACTTGACTTACTATCGTTTGCCATATCATTATACATATATGCCACACCATTGTGTCTGGCGTCACCATTGATTCTGGAATCACCATTGACTCTTATATCACCATTGATTTTAATATCACCATTCACCAAAGGAATTTCTCTACCTCGTGATGATCCAGAGTAACTGTCATTATATTTGTGTGTGGCTCTCATTGGTCCTAAATATCAAAGACAATCAAATTGGTTCATTCTTTAAAATAATGTTTCCTAATACATGTACATATTATTATGATTCCATGGTGGAAAAAGAAAAGTTATAGATTTCAGAAATGAGACTGATGAAGCATTCATTCAAACAAATTACATGACTTAGTTTCAGTATAATTGCAAATGATGTTACGACCAAACAGAAACTTTAAATTTTTTAAATTTTTTCTATCAATTTCTGTGTAAAACACGACTATCACATAATCTATTGAGAATGTTGTCAAAGTTGATAGCATCTGTGCTTGTTGTTTGTTGCTGTATGTCATATTTGTTTTTCTGTTTACATTAATTTGTTCATTAATAAGGCCTTTTTTTGTTTAATTATTTTGTTCATGAATTAGGCTTTAAGTTTTCTCGTTTGACATATATTATAGTTGCTTATTTCTGTGACATTTCATTTTTTTGAAGAGTTAAGTTCAGTCAATTGACAATCATAGCACATCTTATTTTTATAATATAAATATAAAAAAATTGCAATACAAAATCATGTAACTTTTAAGCCATTTTCAGGATTGTCTAAATAAGAGTATGTTTAGGATTGTTTTGAGAAATGACAATATGTAACTAATACCTGGTCTGTCTAGTTGACTTCTGGTAAGTTCATCATCTGGTCTGTGAGGTGACCTTGACCTACTCGAAGGTCGATGTATAACAGTACTAGCTGTGCCTGCACTCTGAAAGTTCATTTTTCGTTAAACAAATGACATAAAAGGGCAGATGCAAATAAGGCAATATCTAATACATAAGATATAAAATGTTATAGGTTTGTTTGAGAAAATGATTAAAGTGTGAAAAGTTAAAAACCAGAAAGGCAAATGACAAGAATAACTTACACTGGACCAAAATATCAGGTGAGCTGAGTAGGTTTGACCTTTATTTCAATTCATTATATGCAGATCTTACCAATAACCTAAACCACAAGGTAATCAACCATGATTAAAATGACAAACAATGATCAAATGTACATAAAATGTAACTATTATTCTTAATAGATGTAAAGCTGCATATCAAATTTTCTGAATAAATTCATTTAAGTGTAAAGAGTTCAAAGAGCTGTCAAATGATTTAAACGTAAATGAATAGCTCCAACAATAATGTGATTAAATAGAATTGGTTCCATACATAATTATTTCTAAATCCAGAGAAGATATACATTTATCATGTCAGTTGTCATTAGTTGTAATGTGTATGTAGATCTTAGTTCGGTGAATAAACACATATAAACTATAGATGTTTATTGTTGGAAAATATAAAATTTATATGCAAGACTTTCAGAAAAAGAAGGAAATTGAAAGACAGTTAGCTTTTCTGTTTTGTTTCATAACAAACACATCGATTTTATATTTTTTAACAAACAAATGTGGTTAAAACCTTGTCAGAACAGAAGTTCTAAAAAATCTTTTAATATTTTCTATACAGTCTTATATAAAGTATAGGGACACAATGATTGCTTTTGACAATATATTACTAAAGAAACCTTTTAGGCCTATCAAATTTTGAAAATAAATAATTTCTGACAAGATTTTCCTAAAAATCTAATAGCTGCTGATCAAAGGAGAAAACTCCCAATCTTATCTGTCTAATGTAAAGTCAGACAAACAGGATTTACAATGTAATGCATGCAGAAAGAAAACTTTATTCTGAAAGTATACTGGTAAGAGTATTGTGGAAAATTATTGCTACAATATATAACATAAAATTTATTTAACTTAAACTACTGACTGTGACCTTATTAAAATGATTAAACCTACCGACTGTGACCTTGATAAGGATGATATTTCTGCATCTATTTTATCAAGTATTGTTGATATAGGATCTGACTTCATGTTTAGTGTAGTTATGGGGGTTTTGAAGTTTTTCTTATGTCCCTTTCTTTCCGGTGGTTGGTCATCAGCTACATCACCTTCTGTAATTATAAAAAATCTCAAATAAAATATGTTTTATAACATTAATGGAATACACAAATAACAATCATAATAAATTGTACATATTTGTTATCAAAGACACAAGTACACAAGGAAAAAAAAAATGAAGAAAAAAAAACCAAAACAAGAATATGTCCAAAGTACACGGATGCCCCACTCACATTATCATTTTCCATGTTCAATGGACCGTGAAATGGGGTAAAAAATCTAATTTGGCCTTAAAAGTAAAAAGATCAACCATTAGGGAACATGTGTACTAAGTTTCAAGTTGATTGGACTTTAACTTCATAAAAAACTACCGTGACCAAAAACTTTAACCTGAAACTCACACTTTTAATTTCTTTGTTCAGAGGACCATGAAAATAGGGTCAAAAGTCTAATTTGGTTTAAAAATAAGAAAGATCATATCATAAGGAACATGTGTACTAAGTTTCAAGTTGATTGGACTTCAGCTTCATCAAAAACTACCTTGACCAAAAACTTTAACCTGAAGTGGGACAAACATACAGACGGACAGAAGGACTCACAGACTAGAAAACATAATGCCCCTCTACTATCGTAGGTGGGGCATAAAAGTGCATAAAGCTTAATTCTTAAAGCCAAACAATTTGAAAGAAATGTCCAAATCACATGTTGATTGAGCAAAAGTTACTGCAATTCAATGAGTTGTAATTTATTATTCTATTTCAAACAATATGTATCATATATGCAGGCGCGGATCCAGAGCTTGAAGCGGAAGGGTTTTGTGAGAAATGTTTTTGAACACTAGAGAAGTTTTCTTGTTATACCAAACCATATGTTTTTCAATAAATGGCACACTTTTTGTTCATCTGGCATATGGTTACTCTAAATAAACTTTTTGATTAGTTAAACTATTTAATTACAGATCATATCTACCCGTTTTGCTGTATCACCCCTTGCATCTATTCCTCTAGCTGCATCTTATCATGTGTGTTGGTAAAGTTTTGTGATCTTAATGAGGCTGTTTGGGTGTATTTTTTTGTTTGTTTGTGAGAAAAAAATTTCGTCCTGTGAAGTTGAATAGACAATGCATGGGAAATAGTGCAGCCACGCATATTAGAAGCATCTTTTTAACCCGTACATTTCACGTCACAGTTATGAAAAGGAAAAGAACTAGGTGGAATCCAGTTTTCATTTAGAATGTTATACATTTGAGCACTAGGTACAGATGTGGAAATAAAGTTATGACATGTGTATATTTAAAGGAGTGTAGCGACAACGTGTCACCCTATTCAGTGCTATTTATTCAATTTATAGTAAAGATAACATTAAAACAAGAAATAATTAATACAAAAAATATTTTGCTAACCCCCCAATCCCCCCAACCCCCCTAAATCCATTAGACTAAGTGATATATGTGTAATCATGACCATCAGCTACAATATACAGTCGGTATTTTAATTCTAAGCTATAACAGTTATTGAAGGGAGAGAACTCTAGTATACTTAATGATTTTCATTGTATTACCAAATTACTTCAGTTTTCATTGTTTGCGGTTGCACAATTTTGCAATGAAAGAGGCATATTAAAACCAATTCTTTAAAAAAAGGGATAATTTTTGTATATTATACACTGTATTGTAAGCTCCCCTAATGGGTAGATTCTACTTTATGACAAAATCAATAAAACTAATCTACCAGTATACTGTTCTTATCATATTATACTTTTTTAATGTACTTGTGTTCTTGAACACTAATGGTACAATAAAATAAATGCACAATCAATTTACATTTTGACTAGACATGTATCAGGTAGTATACAAACTGAGGAAAAATTTCGTCAAATTAAAGTAGAATTTTCACCAAAATATGATTTTTCATTATATATTGAACCTTAACTACAAGCAAAAATAATGTTTCTTAAATTTTGATTTTCAGTTTGTTAACAAAAGTCTTTATAATTCTATGACCTCCCTCTTTTGTTGGTTTTCAATGCATTTGATTAAACCATTATCTCATTTGACTATTGTACTTTTAAGTGAAATATTGGACTTTTTCCAAAAGTGAGAAAAACTAAATAACTCTAGATTGAAGTTAATATGTATTTCAATGTGTACATGGTATTGTATAATAATCCAAAGAGCCTTAAAAGTTACTGCTTTAAAGCCACTGTGGGATTTAGGCTAATGATTGCTAATTCTATTTTCCTGTTTTAAAACCTAACAGAATTACTAATATACAAAGGTGAGAGTTGAACTCTATGCTGAAACTAGAATCTCTAAAGAGTCTGTGTCGTGCACATGGATCTATGTGCATGTTCAACAATGGTCATTTTCAAATATTACAAACTAGAGTATAACTCATGACTCATATCTCTATTCTGTTGCTTTTTTACATTGCTGATAATTTTTTTCTGCTGTAATACCTGTATTAGAGCCAGACTTGACAGCATCATCATCACTCCATTCTACACTACCCCCTTCTACTACCATTTTACCACTCTGAAAATAACAATCAAATCAGTGTAATCATGTTTTGAATTAACATCATAGATATAAGAAGATGTGGTATGAGTGCCTATGAGACAACTCTCCATCCAAGTCACAATTTGTAAAAGTAAACAAAAAGTAAAAACTATTATAGGTCTTCAAAACGGTTCACATTAAACAGCAAGTTATAAAGGGCCCTAAAATTGGTATGTTTTATATGTTTGGTTTTTATCTTCTTATCCGTTTTTTTTGCTGTCTCAATAACATACATAAGTAATCTCTTGGTTTTCATATCTATATACTTGTTTTAAAGAAGTTCAGAAGGAATCAATCAACATTTTAAACCTGCATATTTATTTTTAATACAAGAAATCAATTGAAGACAATCAATAATCTATAAGTTAAAATTCATGCCAGGATATATATTAAAAGTTGAAAAAATATGTAGTTTTGAGGTCAATCAGGACACTGATCTAAGTTTATGAATCATGGAATTTATAAGAACTTCTTATTTTTTTCTCATATGGTTTAATTCTATTTCCAATATCAAAACCATTTGTAACATAATTTACTACAAGTATAGCTGATTGATCAAGAGCCAATTAATCTGAACAAAAGGATCTGAGGGGTGAAGGTCAATGAGCAAATCAGACAATACATCTAGAGGTCAATGAATATTTCTTGATAAGTGTATGTAGGTAGTTAATTTATAAATGACCTGTGTGACCTGCTTCTGATAGAAATCAACCTTTAATCAATCAATACATCTGTTGAGCATGTTTGAGATGAAAAATCTCTATGCAAAGTCTGTTACTATCTGAATATTGAGTTGATATAAGTACCCTTCAAAGCAGACCAAATTCTTCTTTTACTTCCTATTTAAATGTTTCAAAATTGATCAAAGTCTTATTCATGGACATGTCTATGTGCATTTGCCTAAGGTCACTTTCTATCCAAAGCAGCTGACATTTTTTATCTTTTTTTCCATATACAAATAAACTAGGATGTATTTACCATGTCATTCCATTCCAATACATTTCAAGTTTATACCTCACTGAATATAATACCAATCACTAAGTAAAAGTCAGGATTCAATTTTCTAACTAAGCCCTTTGATTTGTCTACTGTATTAATAAAAGAAACATACACCAAAGGTCAAGTTCATTCTCTTTCTGCCAGTACAAAACTATATAAACCTTTATAAAATCTTGTTTGAAATAGGGATTACATACAATAAAGCAATATGGGTAAATCTTGTAGACTAAGAATTAGTAATACTTCTTACAGAGTGTTCCTCAAGTTTTTATTTGTGTTATTTAATTGATTGTACAAATAACATTGAAACCTTGAAAGAATATAGTACTAAGACATTTTTACAATGGCAAGGGCAATCAAATTGACATTTCAATAGATATATGGAATCATCACTGTTTTACATGAAATTAGCACATTTTTACAACAATAGTCTGGAAAAAAGAAATGTAATAGAAGGTTTTTCTCCTTGAAATTTAATAAAATATGCTGTTTACTTTGCCTCCTGTTTAATATGATATAATTGCAGATTTCATTAGAAAGAGAGAAGACAACAAGGAGAAGATCAAAGTACATCAGTAGAAAAACACATTGGCCAAAAGAGTAAAACAAAAAACAGACAAACTTTACTGCTGCTAATGGGGAAGTTGACAATTGGAAATTTGAAATTATCACAGTTAACAGATTGACCTAGTTTGACCAAAAATGTCTGGTACATTAACTAATATACAAAAATACCAGGGTTTTACTTCTTAGGATCTAAAACAGGCTGTTAACTAATTAGTATTTTATACATCATTATTCATTTCGTAAAAAAGACAGAAATACAAAGGACAACATCAAAGAAAATAAGTCAATTATAACCACACAACATCATGGCAAAATGAAAAAAAGATGCACAGAAAAACAGCCGTCCACAAAACGCTATGTACAAAAAAAACTAAGAACTGGACATAAACCACATCAATAGGACAGTGAACTTAGATTCTGTGGGAGGGTAAGCGGTTCAATAGAAGCAGGTATAAAGCTTTAATTAATTCTGTATCAGCTGATCAAATTACCTCCACAAGAGATTATTTTATCACATACTTATGAAATATTTGTAAGCATGAAGGTCACACGTCCCCAAACAACTTGCAAACTTTTGTGACATACGTAAGACTCACAATACAAATCAGTTTGTCAGATATATTAAACAGTGGGCCTGTTGATGGCTGATAACTATGTATTATTGTGGACCTGTTAACTTATTATTCTTGTTTATATAATAGTAAATACCATTAGCTGTCAACATACATATAAATAAGGTTTAAAGGTCCCCACTATTTCAGTGCAAGTTCAGACAATTAGTGTCAACATAATACTAATACATGTATATTTCTGATTTCACAATTATAAGCACAGGTACTTGTCTCAGAAGACAATCTACATAGGGTAACATATAAAGGGAGCATAGGTAAACATACCTCCGTGCCTATGGTTATTAGGTCTAATTAAAGAAAGGGATCATTTAATTTATTTTACTTTTTTACTCACAGAAAATAATACAAGCATTTTTTGTTTTGCTCCTTCTTATTTTTTGTGTGTCTTTTAATTGCATATTGTTTTCTATGTAAAGTGTGTCCTTTTTTTTCTCAGATTCAAGCAAAAATATATAATAAATTACCCTATACATGTACATAGATAAGACTGTATATAAGAAAAGAATGTTTCATTTTCATGTAATATTTGTACCATTTGGGAAAGGAGAGAAGGGGAATTAAAACTGCATATATTCCTACTCAAATAGTTTTAACAATCTAATTACATATATTGTAAATCTCCAAATTATGACATAAAATTAAAAAAGGTTTGTATAGTAAATAGAACAGCTACATTCTAATATCAGATGCATATATCTGTAACAAGCTATTTCAGAAATCGCAATAATTAATCTAACATTTTTGTTCATTTTTTATAAAAAGCACTAATAAATGCACTCTGACATTAAATATTAAAGATGAATTCATTTTACTTACTGATTTATACATGGTCTACGTTTTTAATATTCCAAATATTTTACATCTTGTTCACTACACAGTACTATAATATCCAATAGAATTAATATGAATTATATTTTTGTATAACAAATCTCACTATATAATATCTCAAAAGATCGTCCAAAGATCAATGGTCCACTACTTGAAGCTATACAAAATCCAATTATCTCCCATTAATCCTATCTATTAACCAAAAAATCGGTGATTTAATTTCAACAATACAAATTGATTCTCACATTTTTACTTAATATTTTGTATTATTCTGTAAATAAATAGTAATTATTCCTATACATATAATTTGTGTATTTGCTAAAGTGATCCGACTATCCTGAAGGCTTTCACGATTTCCAATGTTGACATGAATGTTCCGTTAGTGCCATTATAAAACTATCGAAGAACTCAGTCAAGTTTAAAACCTAAATCCCGTCACATTTGTTAGAAAATTAATTTAGCATATGTAAGAAGATAAGGATTCATTCAAAATCTCTCCCTGTTATTTACATGTACTAATGTCTCCTTATATTAACAAACCAAAATGAAATTCCAATCGGATAGGAGAAAATCTTCTGATTTAAAACATATAACCCAATCTACCGTTTTAAATCAGTGTTGGTTTAACTGAACATTTACAGGTGAATAATTTGTGGGGTTACAAATTTAAACACAAATCTTTTCATGGGTTTGTCAATGGTATATATCAATAGATACAAAAGGTCTTGATATGGAATATCTTGAATTTTCTTGTCTGTTTATAAACGTACCAAAATTACCCGTAAATCTTTTTAATCGTAGATACTAATTTACCTACACTGACCAGAAATATGATTAAGAGATTAATTTCTTATCTCAGATCTATAGATTTTGACCATTATTCTTTTTAGAATTCTTTATCCCTGTCCACAAATTTGATCAAAAGATAGATTCTTATCTTGAATCTGAATAAAAGAGATTTTTACCATTCTGCATAATCAAGTATGATCTTGCAGGTGGAATGGAAATTTTTTGCATCTTTAAAATGCACACTTAGATGTCATATCTTTACATGTCTTCATTGTTTTAAACTTGATAAATATGGATTCATAGACACAAGTTCACCCCCAGTATACAGCTGGAGGAGTGCTCAATTATAAATATGGTTAGTGCACCATGATTTGTCGATTTTTTTTCGCCAATTCATTGTCTAAAATTATTTTAATTAAATGTTTGAACAAAGTCACTTGACATTTATATCCAGGACCAAGCTTGTACTGTCAAATAGTTAGAAACACAGACAACCTTGAGACATACAGCATATAAAATCCAGTGGCGGGTCCAGGGAGGGGGGGGGGGGTTGTTTGGGACTCCCCTTTTTTGGACAATCAATGCATTTGAATGGGGACATATAGTTGGAACACCTCTTTTATCCTGGGTTGGAAACCCCCCTTTTAAAAATAGCTAGATTGGCACCTGAAATCACAAGTGCCTTTTAAATTTTTAAAGAATATGGCATGTTTTTTTCATTGAAATGCCCTATTCAATACATATGTGATACAATGTCAAAGACTAGAATGGCTAGGTTTCAATATATTTCTTAATCTTATAATATGAACCATCATATAAATTGAAATTATGCTAACATTTGATAATTCAGTTTTTTTTTAAATATGCTAAAGGGATCCTCTATATTTGAATGTTCGTAAGTAAAGGTGATAGATATTATAAACAAGAGGCTGTCACAACGACAGCAAACCGGATTTATTAATATTTATTTGTGTCCTGGCAATATCACAAGAACCATTACTGATGAATGGTGAAATTGAAAATCGTCAATATCAAATTTGACCTCCATTTTGTCATCAGTATCAACATCTTAAAATTTGAAAAGCTTAGATTGAATGGTTCATGAGTAAATGCAACAACGTGAATGGAAACGCCGTTTCACAATCTTTCAAGAACCATTACTCCTGAACGGTAAAAGTCAAAATCGTCATTATTGAACTTGACCTCTAATTTGCCATCAGTAACAACATATAAAAATTTCAAAAGCTTTGGTTGAATGGTTCATGAGAAAATGCACGGACACGACTGGAAACACCATTTTTCAATCTTTCAAGAACCATAACTCCTGAACGGTAAAAGTCAAAATCGTCATTATTGAACTTGACCTCTATTTTGTCATCAGTAACAACATATTAAAATTTGGAAAGCTTTGGTTCATGCGTAAATGCACGGACACGACTGGAAACACCATTTTTCAATCTTTCAAGAACTATAACTCCTGAACGGTAAAAGTCAAAACGTCATTATTGAACTTGACCTCCATTTTGTCATCAGTAACAACATATTAAAATTTGGGAAGCTTAGGTAGAACAGTTTATGCGTAAATGCACGGACACGACTGGAAACTCCATTTTTCAATCTTTCAAGAACCATAACTCCTGAACGGTAAAAGTCGAAATCGCCATTATTGAACTTGACCTCCATTTTGTCATCAGTAACAACATATTAAAATTTGGGAAGCTTAGGTAGAACAGTTCATGCGTAAATGCACGGACACGACTGGAAACCCTATTTTTCAATCTTTCAAGAACCATAACTCCTGAACGGTAAAAGTCAAAATCGCCATTATTGAACTTGACCTTCATTCAGTTGTCAGTAACAACATATTAAAATTTTAAAAGCTTTGGTTGAACGGTTCATGAGTAAATGCACAGACAACATTTGATTCCCGCCCGCCCGCCCGACCGACCGCCCGCCCGCCGTACATCCCCAAATCAATAACCGACATTTTTGTCACAAAAATCCGGTTAAAAAGAAGATTTGGTATGATTGCCAATGAGACAACTATCCACAAAAGACCCATGATAATAGAATAAGTAGACAGCTCTCTCACAAGCAAAAAACCCCTAACTGTAAAAATATGTTAAATGATTCCTACAAATAAACAAAACTTAGTAAAAAGTTATCTTCAGTTTCCGAGGAGATATTATACATCTAACGGGAAACCTTCTATTACGTAAGTAATGTTATATTACAAAATCCTTCTCTAATTTATCAATGTCTCTTTTCAGAGGTTTGGCACGAATTCACAAAAAAAAAATGCAAGCAATTATTTCTTAAAATGCAGTATGTTCATGGTGGTGAAAATTTAGGACAATTTTGAAACATATATATGAAAGACATTTATCACAATGTGTGGCTAAGTCTCAGTCTGATTATTATCAATATACCCTAGAAAACATGATTTTTGATAATGCTTAACAATAGTGTCTACTGGTATGCATTTGTTAGGCAATTATTTTCCTACATACATATTGTGTATATGCAATGTAAAAGTCCTTCAAATCGTCGCATTTGATCATATTTATTGCAGGTGAGTTATGTAACACATAATAACATTATTTCATTAAAGCCAAATACGGCTTGTTTATATTGTTCAGTCATTTCAATTTCCCACTATTCTATGACAAATATAAAATGATTAAATGAAATTATAACTTGATTGACGTTATCTGTAAGTCGATAGAAGTCACGGAATTTGTCTTGTAAATTTCCTATAATAGGTGTAAAATCTGACAAGTTCCCAGACAGTAATTGAAAATACAAATATACCCCATAAAGAAATTAAATGTATTCTGCTGTTTCAGAGAACCTGCTGCTCTTTTCCAAAAAATAAATTTAATATAAAAATATCAATATGTCATAAACATTTCAGTATAGCTACGAACAATTATCAGAAATGTTTTCAGAGAGAGTCGCAGGTATTTTAAACAAGACATTCTTACGCACAAAAGTAAAGGAGTAGGTTCAGTAAGACCCCTTTTTGGCCCCAAAATATAGCAGTTTTACAAAATTGTTAAAATGTAAACCTTTAGTTATTTATTGGACAGTAGAATGCTTCTGTTACATAAATATGGGCTGTTTTTTTACAACACAACGCACATATATCCGGCACTAGCACCATTAAGTCATGCTAAATTACTGAAATCCTCATAATTCTAGCATTTTAGTTAAATTTTAGACGGTTTTCGTGTAAAACGAAAGTGGCCGCATTCGTGTTCATCCTTAATATTAAAATGTAAGTTGTATTTTATGATAATACATAACATATATAAAGGTTGAGGATGAACACGGATGCGGCCACTTTCATTTTTTACCAAAAACCATCTGAAAAGTGACATTTTTCGGCATATTAGGTAGATTTTTCATACTTGAGCTTGAATCGGATCGTTTTTAATGACTAAATCTGTTCAAAATTTAACATAAGCTAATTAATTCAAATAAAATAGACACTTAAGTGTTTAAAAAGTGGTCAAAATCTTTCGTCAGATGAACCTGAAATTTGAGGCCAAAATCGGTCCTTACCGGACCTACTCCTTTATCAAATCCGCCACCAGTTGATGAAATTATTCTGTAATATCTACAACTTTAGGAAATATATACTTTTTTATCTTTTTTTTAACGTTATATGAAGACATAGAAAAACATTGAAAGCCACAGATTTTAATACAAGGATTCCATATTCACTGAACAAGTATACATTATTGTTTAGGGGCCATGCAGCTTAAGCCCATTTCTGAGTGCAGGGTTTACTTGCTGCATTGAAGACCCATTGGTGGCCTGGAGCTGTTTTCTGCTATTTGGTCAGGTTGTGGTCTCTTTGACACATTTCCTGTTTCCTTTCATAATTTTATTTTTTATGATAGACACTGGTGTTCTATGTTATTTGACTACCACTTTAAGTTTGCCAAAAGTTTTAAATATTTCCTATACAAACATTACAAGTCTGGACATCTTGTTAGTCCATACAGTTTATTAACATATAACATTAAATTTACAGACATATAAAAGGGTCTTTGCTAGTTCAGCATCAGCAGTAGGAAATCTGTCATTCCGTCTCCTGATATGTGATTGGAGGAATCTAATGGTTTAAAATAAATGTTCCTACTGGCCATTGTCATTATATAAAAAAGTCAAAACACTGGTATAACTTGTCATTTTTCCTAATTAAGTAAACAAATAACAGTCCTTGAAAAAGCAACACGACAAAATTCTTAAACAAGAAAATAAAATTGAGAATGGAAATGGGGAATGTGTCAAAGAGACAGCCAACTAGGTCTTCTAAATTTAACACTTTTCCAAATTGCATAGTAGTGCAAATACACTTAAATAGTATAATATTACCTGATTTTTTGTTGCAAAAAGTCAAGAATATTTGGTCTTATTGTTTGTTAAAGGCACTAATGTATACTTATTCTAACATTCACTCAAAGGTCAAACAAACATTTGAATGTCAAGAATTTTCAATGTTTTACATGTAAACAAATCATTTAAATTCTACAAGGTAAAAATAAATCCTCAATTTTATCACAGATAATTGCTCAATTAAAGTTGATCAGATAATTAAAATAGATCTCCTTGAGGAGTTTACATACATCAATGATTTAAAAATATATAAAATGTTTCATAAATTGACTAAAATTTAAATTTAAGTTTTTTTTTCCTTATACTAGATTACAGATAAACTAAACATTTAATCTACTTTACACTGGACTGTCTCTCTGTGTTTGCATGATTAACTTTGATAACTTTAATGTAACTTAAATCATTTAACTGGAATTATATTGTACAGCAAATATGTGCCATTGATGATATCAAGAAGCAAAAAAAAGGAAGAAAAAAAAACGGTTTTAATCTGCAGAGTTTAAACATGTTCTGGATCAGCTAAGACAATATAAAACAGGATATATCGTGAATCAAAGTTTCAAAATAAAGATTTCATTTTCATTTCAAGTAAAAAAACACCACATTACATGTGTAAATGTCAACCGGGGCAAATCCAGAATTTTGGTTAGTAGGGTGCAAACTTAAATATTTCACAGAGCAGAGCAAGCCAAAATTTATTTTTTTTAGGTAAATATATCAAAAAGTCTTTATTAACCTGAGGAATCCCATGCTTTGCAAATTTTACCCTGCCCAAATCCCACCCTTTTGGCATGAATCTACCTCTGGTCAATTGGATAGCAACCCAACAACTCAGAAATACTATTATAGACAACTACATATTAAAGCAGGTGATGTCTATGGTCTAAAATGATGAAAATAAATTTAACAAAATATATCATAACTCGGACACCAATACAGTCAGTTATTATTTTTTTTGAATCATTGATCAATATCTAAAGAAGCACTTTACTAGCTCTTTCCAGATTTTGCTTTTAATATTCCAGTTCTTTATCATATTTCTGCTGAAAAAGAGCAACATAGCAAGATAAAGCTTAGTGCTAAAAGAAGCATCTAAGTTCCATAGCTAATCTTGATATAATCAAAAGAACCAGATATATCAGGATGCAAGAGATGGGCTACAATATCATTAATAATTGAGTCCAGTAAATTGTGTTTTTTAGAAATCAGAACCCCTTAAAAATTCTATTTTTGTTGCTATCGTTCGTTTTGCAAAATAATGCTTGTTTTAGTTTGGATCAATTCCAAAAAGATATACTAGTATATCAGATAGACAATAAAATGACTAAACTTTATATAAAGAAGATAATTCTGGTTTCACAATGTTTATGCTTATGAATTAGGTGAAATTTAGGTCAAAAATGTACTATAGAAAAATATGGATATCCCACTGTTCCAATATTGACACTTACCATATCCATATTTATAACCTGGTGTTGAGCTTCGTAGAGGTATTCTGGAGTGACATAATACATGAGTTCAACGAAAATCAATCAATTATATTAGACTCTTGATCATTTATCAGATAATTTGTTGTCACTGAATTTTCAGACAAATAGCAAAAACATTTGTAACTTGTTAGGTAAAAAAAAAAGCTATCGTATATATAACTCACTTTATCCTGGGAATTTTTTATTGAATAGAAATTTTTTCAAAGTTTTTGTGTTGAAATATCCACAGAAATTGTTTTAAAAGAGCAATATCTACATAGGCGGATTTACCCACTTGTTTTTATTCATGCTACAAAAATCTTTTATATTAAAGAAAGTCAGAATTATGACTTTGTAAAGGAACATCCTTTATTTTAACTGTTTAATTCCCATTTATTGGAGAAAAGTTTCTCGCCACCTATGGTAAAAGTACATTTAAACCAACAAAAAAATTCAAAAACAAACATGAATAAAATTCCTAAAAGTATACCTTCAAAAGTAAATGAAATGATATAAATTTTCCCTTTCATAAGTATATCTGCTTACCTGACAGGTAACATAATTAGAATTGATACAATTATACAGCACATGTATATAATATCTATTTCAAAGCAGGTCTAATCTGGATTTTGATTAACTTCCTCCTAATAATCAACATCAAATGAATTGTATTTAAAAAAAAGAAGAGAAATATAGTACTTTAATAATCACAAAACCACAGAACATAATTTCTTTTTAATATGGTCTAGGTTGCAAATATTTTAATAAGTAAAATTGAGAATGGAAATGGGGAATGTGTCAAAGTGACAACAACCCGACCAAATAAAAAACAACAGCAGAGGGTCACCAACAGGTCTTCAATGAAGCGAGAAATTCCCGCACCCGGAGGCGTCCCTCAGATGGCCCCTAAACAAATATATACTAGTCCAGTGATAATGAACGCCATACTAATTTCCAAATTGTACACAAGAAACTAAAATTAAAATAATACAAGACTAACAAAGGCCAGAGGCTCCTGACTTGGGACAGGCGCAAAAATGCGGCAGGGTTAAACATGTTTGTGAGATCTCAACCCTCCCCTATACCTCTAACCAATGTAGAAAAGTAAACGCATAACAATACGCAAATTAAAATTCAGTTCAAGAGAAGTCCGAGTCTGATGTCAGAAGATATTTTGTTGACCATAAAATACTGCTGTAATGCTTAGAGATCAAAACTATTTTCATTTGGTAAACTAGCGATGTGAACTTGATCTATTTGTATAATCAGAGTTTGGCCGACAGATAGTTGGTCAATTCTTGACACTCATGTCCTGTATTTAATTAAACTGACCATTGTAGCATGTACAGAAATTGTCTCCCTTTGTCTGTTTACAATAATGGTTCGTTTACGGCAAAAATCTTTCTTGTGAAAACTAATTACATTTGTATCTGCCAATTATTGTTTAACTTTAAGGTGACATTAGATAACTTTTTCCAGAGTTACAACTTATATTTCAAAAACTTGAAAAGATAAACTTGATAAAATTAAAATTAAATTGTCATCTTGCAAGGAATCATCAGTTATTTCAGGTATAATTGGTTGCTTATCAAAGAACAGTGGATAGTATCAGGAGTCTGATGTGGGAAAAGTACAAGTTAAACGATAACTCAATCAATTGTCTGAACAGAGAAGGGAATCAAATCAGTAGAAAAAGTTGGTAGTTAGTGTTTAAATGTCAAATTCAGCACATTTTACTAAATTGTGGTGGCCAGGTTTTTTCGGTGGAGGATGTTGGTGTTTTGGAGAGAACCATTGACCTAGTAGGGAAAGCTTCAGAAGAAAGGAAATTTTGACTTGCATGAAAAGAAAGTTTTTAAATGTCAATAAGTGGGAAGTATTGATGTTGTTATGTAGAAATGTGTGATCTCCTCTGTAACAGCTGTAACATAAGGAAAGACGGGTAATGAACAAAACATACATATGGAAACATGTGATTTTTATTTATGATTAGAAGAAGACATTTATGATGAAATATAAAGGATACGTAAAATTTCATTTAACTTATCTAAAATTCATATTTTTCAACATGGACTACAAATAAATGTATTTAAAAACAAGAATGTGTCCAAAGTACAAGGATGCCCCACTCGCACTATCCTTTTCCATGTTCCATGTAAAATTAGAAAGATCATATCATAAGCAACAAGTGTACTAAGTTTCAAGTTGATTGGACTTCAGCTTCATCAAAACTACCTTGACCAAAAACTTTAACCTGGACGGACGAACGGAACCACAGACGGACGGACGGACGAACGGAGCCACAGACCAGAAAACATAATGCCCCTCTACTATCGAAGGTGGGGCATAAAAATGTCAAGATCTTGTTTATTCAAATATCATTGTAATATGCTGTAGACCACCTGTGCTATTTGCATTACAAACAATTTGTTGTGGCTAGGTTTTTTTTTGTGGAGGATGCTGGTGTTTTAGAGAGAACCACTGACCTATAGTAGGGAAAGCTTCAGAAGAAAGGAAATTTTGACTTGCATGAAAAGAAATGTCAATAAGTGGGAAGTATTGATGTTGTTATGTAGAAATGTGTCATCTCCTCTGTAACGGCTGTAACATTAGGAAAGACGGGTAATGAACAAAACATACATATGGAAACATGTGACTTTTATTTATGATTAGAAGAAGACATTTACCATGAAATATAAAGGATACGTAAAATTTCATTTAACTTATCTAAAATTCATATTTTTCAACATGGACTACAAATAAATGTATTTAAAAAATATATCAAGATCTTGTTTATTCAAATATCATTGTAATATGCTGTAGACCACCTGTGCTATTAGCATTACAAACAATTTGTACCAAAGTCTGACCTCGTTGTTTGTTTAATTCTCAATACAAAACAGTGTCAATATATGCTGATATGTTCCTCTGTCATATAATTGCATTTTAAATATTCCATGTTGTAATGTATAATCACAAACACAGTACTTTGATTTTTTGAAGTACCGGTAAGTACCAAAGAACATGTGCACTGACCTTAACCTTTATCCATTTACAATAAAAATAAACATTAGAATTATTATCAATGGTATTCACATCTTCAATTAAAGGTCAACTTCAACAACTGTCAATAAAGTTAACTTCAATAACTTCCATAAAAACTGTCTATATAACATATTAAATTCCAAATCCCCCCCCCCCCTCCCCTAAGTGTTCTGTTGACTGTCATACCATGCATGGTAAAGATATAACAATGCCATACTTTCTAATATGACTTTTTTTCCAGAAACAATATATTCTAGGTATAAACACAAATAATCCTAAAATGTGCATGAAGTATTTCCAATTAACACAAAGGTCAACTGCACTCTATTGACAACATAGTCAAAAATTCATAAAATAGAAGCGGTCCATCCTTTTCTCATTAATTTTCCGTTACTCAGAGAAGAGATTGGAAATACTTATTTCATGTCAATTGTACTTACAACTTTTCTTACTTATTTCCAAATGTATATCTACTTTTAAATATGAACAGCCTACACTTGAGTAATAAGTATGTACCAACTCACAACTAAGACTTTTAATAATAAACTTCATACGGTAATGTTTATACACTTAATAACACAGTATGTAAATAGTTAGAGTTTTGTCATTATTGCTGAATGTTACTTTTAGGAAAAAGTTAAAAAGTTACAAATTTAAAGTTATGTCAACAAACTGAATTCAAGTAGAAAGAAAATGGTAGTATATCAGTCTTAAATTCAACAATGAAAAAGAAAATAATAACCAATTCTCACCTATACAAAATAAATAGGAATAAAAATTGAAATCCCTGTCGTTTACATTTAGGGGTGTAACCTGAATTTTTGAATAAGTACCACCTTGAAAAGATAATTTATAGTGTCTTTACTTGGATTGAGTCAAAGGGATGGACCCTTTCAGAGCAGAAAACCTAATAAAACAGACAGACAATCAGATTAAACATGTCCACCCCTTTCTGAATGTTTGAAATCACAGGTTTTGCATACAGACATGAAAAGAGACTTCAGTATTGATATCTATATGGAGACAGCGAGAATAATACATTAATTGACATGTTTACATGTAGTCTACAAAAAAATACAGTCATCTATTCCTCTGCCTGAAAAGTCAAGTAATGTAATGTAATATGTGTGCTCCAGTATTGTTTGTATCTCCCCTTAGGTCACAACGGCAAATTAAAAACTGCCTCAGGTCACCAGGTCACTTTTAATCATATAATACATGTAAATACAGCTGGTTTTTTTAACTTTTTCTCTAAATGACAGAGATATCAGGTGGCAAGGTTGCAAGGGCGATCGAGTGTCAATTTTGACCATGTTGGAGTCACAGAGCTGATTTCTCAGTTTTTCATGATGATTGACCAATCCTCCCCTTCTTCTTCACAAAAAATCTACTGACGCTAAATGTATAGTCATAGTTAAAGTACGATCCGCAAAACTGATAGTGTACTTTTAAAATTAAGATTTTTTTTCCGTATCAGGATAGCGGTAAGCTTTCCTTTACAGTGTTTACAAAGATTTCTATAAACATTGAGCAGACCATAGATAAGTATTATAGCTATAATGCATCCATGAATAGACACAGCTGCATCAGACTATGTAATACTATTTAACCATGATACATTCTCAGTCTATAATCCAGTATTCAAAAGTTTTGTATAATCTGGTAATGTTTTGTAAATAAAGAGTCTCATGCTGTTCAATACACAAATAATCACATTATATTAAAGTCTCACTCTCACACATGTGCTATACAACGCGTACTAAAGCTTTATACTTTATTACTGTGCATGTAATTTGATGGGAGACTTAAATTGAATATTTTATTACCAGATTCTCAATGATCTAAATATTGACTAGATTAGAGTATGTCTCAATGAATTTTCATATTATGTTTCAACATTAAAACAGAGCTGTAAAACAAGTTTAATGAAACAGGTATGTTTTGCTCAGCTTGGAAGGCTATTGGAAACCACAACAGTTATAACAAGACGCTGTCGGAGTGACAGCAAACCGGATTTTTGAACATTTATTTGTGTCCTGGCATTTTTCAATATCACTAGGGCCATTAATCGTGAACAGGAAAAGTGACAATCATCAATATCAAACTTGACCTCCATTTTGTCATCTGAAACAACATTTTAAAATTCAAAATTCAAAAACGCTTTGGTTGAACAGTTCATTGTTAGATGCGCATGCACATACACTTTTTTGCAGCCGCCTACCTATATTTGCCTACCCTACCCACCCACCCTGTACATCCCTAAATCAATAATCAGTTAAAAATTACTGTCCTTTGGCTTTGGATTTCGGTGGACAACTGTCCTTTGGCAATCATACCATATCTTTTTAATTTTATATTATCCAGACACAAAATTACAAGAAAATCTCTGCCAGAATGATTTCATAAATCAATTTTATCCAACTGAGAAGTTTTGTAGTGATGAAAGCCAGAATATTGCACTTTATTTAATATCTAAGCAACAAACCATTTCTATTCCTTGAAGTTCTCATCCCCCAGTGAACTTCCTCTAAGTTAAATGTACCACAGATATCTATTGTCTCCGTGGTATCTAATCAATGTCTACCTGTCAGTTTCTCTTTGTAATTTACGATTTACATTAATGTATGGTAATAGTCAAGTCAATCAAATCCTAATTGATGAGGTGATACATATCCAATTTGATTGCAGGTGCTCTTTCATCAGCTGATCGATTTGTTTATCATTTAATCTAAACATAATTGGTAGATGTGTTAAAATGAAAGGATATACCTTTTTCGGACAACTAATCAATGAAATGTAGACATGCAATAGTAATTAAAAAGCTATGTTTCTTCATCATGACTTTTAAGGAGGCTCGAGGGTATAAAAATTTCAGAAAAAAAATAAACATTTGTTTTTCATTACAAATTTTATTTATTACCATTTGTAGTTGTTACTTTAACATATGGTACCCAAAAAAATCCAAAAAAATAATTCGTGTTGGCCCCAGATGACTTTTAAAATGTAAACATCATCTAAAAAGTTCCAAATTATCTCCCTTTGGTGGAAAAATGCCATTTTTTGGCTTTAAAATTGAAATATCTCTTTTAACTCATCGGTGACCTATATTTTTTAATATAATTTCGATATATGCTTTACTTAAACTAAATTATTGTAAAATTTGAGCAATTTCTGTAATAAATTTCTTTTTTTATTTCGATATTAAATTTTTTTCTCCTATTAGTTCAACAGGAAAAAAACACTTTTACAAAGTTGTATGCTTCTTTCGAAGGCAGATTGTGAGCGCAAATGAACGGTGACCCCATTTTTTTATTTTATTTTTCTCTTAACTATAAGATAAAGTTCATTTATAGAAAAATATTGAGAAATCCTATATAAATGATTTAGACCCGCGAACCCTCTTAAGACTTTCATGCAGGCAAGAAAATGTGTAAAACTTGGAATGGATAATATATTTCAGTTCTATAACTAGATTCTAATGTGTCATGAAACAAAGTTTTAGAGATTGATATCTATACATTTAACAATGTTCTATAGAGAGAATATGTTGGTCTTGAATGAAATTTTTGAATATTAATTAAGTTGTATATGTCTTCCAAAAGAAATCCCATCTCAACAGGAGGAAAGATATTGAATGATAATGGTAAAAGTTATTTTTATCACTGTATGATTAAAATAAAAGTACATCTTTATATTAAAAGGAAGTACAAGAGTGCACATGCTGAAACGTCTCCCCCGATCCACTTACTGATTTTTCATATAGTGGATTGGGAAACAAGTTTTGCAACTTATATTTATCCCTTTCCAGGTGCGAGTGCTGTCGTGTAGTGGCATTAGCCTGCTCTTTTTCAAAATCTAAAAGGGTGTCTTTAAAGTGAAAGAGATATGGCTCTCTCTACCCATTGGTGAGCAATTCATCATCCCCTTCCGATGGACTATCATCGTTTTCTTAAGACCATACTCGCAAAGGGTGTCAAGGGAGAGCCAAAAATTTAGTCCCTGAAATTTTACCCAGGAACAGGAATCAACCAAGAACCTTTGTGTTAATAGTCCGATGCACTAACCACTACACCACGGCTCTCATTGAATTAATCATGCTGAAATTCGGTAATATGTCAAGCATCACATAATATTCATTATCAATGATCCATGTAAATCAGTTCAAGGTTAAAGGCACCCTGTCAGACAACGTGTACACCATGCCATCATTCCATACAATAGATATTGCTGACCAAGGCCATTGCTTAAAGTATTTAATAAACAAACAAAAAACAAATGAAAACTTAATACTTACTAATGAACCCTGAAACTAGGTCAAGGTCAGGTGAACCCTAGACAGACATGTGGATCTTTCTATCATTCCATACACCAAATACAGTGGTTATAATGCTTATAGTTATAGAACTTGATAAATAGACACAAAAATATAACATTGGTCTTTTAAATCATTTTTAAAAAATCTGCATGACAGACATGTATACCTAACAATCATTCCACACCGAATATATATAGATGATCTTTTGCTTATAGCTTATAGTAGCTGAAAAACAGACCAAGCCACAAAAAAACATAACAGTTATCAGACCAATGATCCATGAAAATCAGGTCAAGGTCAGTTGAAACCTGCCAGTCAAACATGTACACTTAATACAATCATTCCATGCATCAATTAAATGACTTATTGCTTATAGTATCTGAGATACAGACAAAACCTATACTGTGTATATATAGTAGTTAGTTATAAAAGGCCTGGGCATGACAAAATGTAGAACTATTCAAAGGAGAAAACTGAAGGCCTGATTTATACTTAAAACAATATTTACTTACTGTTTACTACACAGATAGGATAAAATCACCTACTATGCATCAAGTAAATAAACTATCAATTATAGAAAGAGGTCTCACTAAGAGTGACAATGTTCTATGTTTAATTTCCATAAATCGTTGTTTACTCTGACATAATACTCAAACCTCACGCCAAGGAATTTAAACTTTTCTATTCACTTCAGTCTATATGCAAGTATACTTTGCTTAGTTCAACCTTCCTTATTAGTATTTAAGTCATTGTAAAATAATAATAGTCTAGTCCAAGGTTTTTCATACAAATGTAACATTTCATAATTTGTTGTGTTTACTTAAGTTGACAACTCCCTTTTATATTATAAACATATCAATACATATGTCTATTGAGATTCCATTGATACAGCCTTATATATGAAGCAAAGCTATGATTTGAAAGGAATTTATGTAATAATCCCCTGAAGTGTTGCAGTTCCATGATCTGTGTCTATATGTGTTAAATGAGATGTTTGTAATAGAAGTATTGCAACCCATCAACACAAAAACAATCAGTTGAAAATTCAGGAATTCTTGCGATGGTTTTATCAATGCAAAATAGGCTACAGTATCAGCTTTGCAATATTTACAACTTACATTCATAATTTTAGTCATAGGATTTCACATTTTTGCAAGTGACCTATGACTCGCAATGATAAATGTATGTCTTCAATTCTGAATTTACAGAATTTAAAAAAATCTCCTGAAAATCATAGGTTTTTATTTGACATATATAATAACGTAAATATTTCTTTCATTTTATGTCATCGATCTTAAATATCCCAAAGTATATTTCCTTCTGAATGAATAAATCATTTCTTTACATGAAACAAAATACAAGTAATTCAATATATTGTTTTTGTTTCATTATTAATAAAGAGAAGTGCTTGTGAACCATTTCAAAATTGCAAACTGGCAGAAAAATTTAATTACAAATGTTATTTGAACTAAATACTAGATTTTCAGTCAGTGGTTAAACTGAATAGTTCCTGACAAAACCTTGGGTTCAATGTTCCGTTAAAACAAAAATGAAACATATCAATAGCTGGTTTCTATAATTATGAAATCAATTCAACCATAAAATGTGTCAAATAATTCTTTTAATCAAAATTTAATTATAACATAGCATTACTAAATCAATTTCAATCATAAATAAATTTGCAAACACTTGCAAGAAAAGTTATAAACTTGCTCATACTCAAAAAGAAATTTTGAAAATTCCTACCGAAATATCAACAGTAACAATTAACAAGACAAATCAATATCTTTTGTTTTGTCTATTAGAAGGGTATGCAGCTAAAGTATATTCAATGTTATTTTTTCTTTTTTATTAATCCACTTTTACTATTCTGTTGATTCATTCATTTTTGTGGATACCAATTTTCGTGTATTGAGGAAAACTTGCATTTTCGTGGAAATTTAACTTACTGGTTTTGCCAAAGTCCTTTTACAAGCCTTAATTAAAGTTTGTCATTCATGGAACATTGAAATTCGTGGTTTACCTTTACCCATGAAACCCACAAAAATTGATATCCAACGAATAATAGTGAATCCACAATATTCAATGTTAAATTTTTTCTTCATCAATCCACAATAATACCATTTTTTCATTTTCATTACTTTTTGTTTTGTTTGACAAGCAATCTCTTTAAGAACGTCTAAATTCTTCGTAATCTACCAACTAAAACATTTGCACCAATTTCCTCAAGCCATCTACCCTCAAGTCAACACGACATCTATAAACTTTGATCAATAGTGTAATACCACCCAAAGCTTCAGGTATTAATTCAAGCACCTGTACTCCAAAAATATATTGTAAATCACCATTCTGTAGGACTTACAAATTGATTAATCCATGAGAGGATATAATTTATTACAAGTCAAGGCAATGGGTAGCTTATTCCATTTTTAGCTACATGTATAGGTAGACCTTGTTTTACTTATGTTATCATTCTTCTTCCAGGCACCTAGGGCTTTACTTTCTGATTTCCATTTTTACCACTTTTAAGCAATGCTTTTGGGCTATTTCATTGCGGTCAGTTTTTATTGGTGGAGGAAGCCAGAGTGTCTGGAGAAAACCACAACCTTCGTTTGGAAAACTGACAATCCTAGTTAATTAAGATTGGAGTCAAGTGCACTCGCATGAATGGGGTTTCGAACTCACAACCTCAGAGTTGACTGGCTAGTGATTACAATAGTAACTACTTAGTCTACCTAGCGACCGAGGCCTCTCATTACTATCTGATACTCTGTTATAGAGTATATTATTTGCCACTGGACATCAAGCAACCAATTATCAATCAATCAAACCTATTTTGAAATTTGTTAATAGGCAAAGATGGTAGACGACCAGTAAACCTTCCACAGATACCCAAATGCTGTTCTGATTCAGAAATGTGTCCAAGTGCATTTTTACTACTGAGAAAAGATTTCTAAATAACCTGAGATAGTAACATACCACTGACCTTTTACAAGACAATGTTTTTAAAGTTGACAAAATGTTTGTGTGAAAAATATTTTTGATTTGTTCAAATACAACTGAACCTCTCAACAAATATTTCACACTTATACATAAACATGAACCAAAAATGTAAACATCTAAATTCTAGTTATATAAAGCTAACATAACTGATTGATGATAAAATAAAGCGTTATTGATACAATAGGAATTTATCAATATTGTTCGTAGGAGTTAAAATTCAATACAATATTTTTACCTCAGTTCAAATACAATTTTCTAAACATGAGACTTATAATAATAGTAAGTGGTCATCTGAGTTCAGTTAAACGGCAATTTAAAACTCACCGAGATTTTTAAAATATCAAAAATAACAGGAGTTAATGTGTCGTGTGATCAGATTATTACAAGCTGAGACTAGATATGACCTCATTTTCTAAATTATTAAAGAGATCAAGGATTGAATATATCTATTTTACAAATTTAAAATCTGTGGTTATTTTTTGTGACTTTTGGGCACAATTAAAATTTGAAACATTCAAGATCAAATTTAACATTTAAAATTGTCAAAATAAACAGTATTGATTCCAAGTGCCCTTGAGCGATCTTGTTTTCATTAGGTTCTATAAAGAAATAGCGGTGCTGTCAAATCTAACATAAAACTAACATATATAATGGCATGATAATATTCTATGTGTTAATCATGGACGAAAAATTGGTAGATGTTCCTTTAACGATTTAAAAATTTAAAGAATTGGTATGATTGTAAACAAGACAACTTTCTATCAGAGACCAAATGATGTAGAAATTGTTAAAATCATTGTATACTTCAACAATGAACAAAACCCATACTGCATAGTAGGCTATAAAAAGTTCTGAAATGACAAAATAAAAAACATTCAAACAAGAAAAACTAATTCAGTCAATGAAAATTAGTTCCCACAAAAACAAACAAAACCACATTACATGATCTGTACATGAGTATCTGTATCAAAAATAACTTGATCTTCTTTTTTTCTTTTTTTCTTTTTATATTAATGCAGATCAATCTAAAAGTGACATTAACAGGACAAAACATTACTATAAATTATCAAGTGAGCTCAAGTACTTCTACAAACAATCTACTCCTTGATACTAAATAGTTTATAATAAAATACCAATACTTCGTCAATAAAACATTCCAACAAAACAAAGGTTAATAGAACGTTCTGTTATGTCAAAAAAACTCTTTTTTGAATTTGACATTGCAGAATCATATTGCATGGGAAATTATGAATTATGTATTACAATAAATACTAAAATATATAATGATTGTTAACTTTTCTAATGCAATTTTAATGTGATTTCAATAATTCAATAGCTCTTAACAATGAGTTGTAATAATTTAGTAAAGTCTGTAAATTGAGATTTTGATAGACTTTATATCATTAAATATATTCATCCACTAATTTTACACTAACAAACAATATTCTATGAAAGAAAGCTCTGATTTTCATCTGAGGATAATATAACATTCAATCTCAATAATCACTCTTTCCAGGAGGAAAAAAATCAAACAGCTTTATAATAGTGAAGCTAAATACATGTGTTGAACAAGATAAATAAATGCCCCACCTGCATTCTTTTTGCAAAATATCTGTCAACAAGAATGAAATGCAAACTTAATCATCATTATCACTATTGATCAAACAATAAGCTCCAATCTGCAGGCACAACAAAATAGTCCAGACAATTGTAATTTCTATACATTCTGCCAAATAATATCAGTCAGATGAAACTATAAAATAAAGAAATGTGGTATAATTTCCATGAGACAACTATCAAATAGAGTCCAACAAGATGTGGATTAAAGCAACTTTTGGTCACTGTATGACTTTCAAAAATGAGAAAAATCCATTGAAAATAGTCAGCTTAAAAGGTCTTGACAGGATTAAATATCATTGTTATGAACAAATAATTCATAATTCAGCTCCAGATCTTGTAAACACAAAATATAACATAGAAGTTTTTTGTACAAAAAGACTATATATTTCTTTAATCAATGAATATTCCATTAATTTAATATCTTAACTTGTAATGTTGATCACCATCTTACAAATTGAGCCACATCACACACTTTTATTTGTAAATATAAAATCCCAAGTCTAGAAGACCTTTTGATGGGAACTTAATGAAGAAGTATATGGGTTGATACTAAGGAGTTAATTAACTTTTAACATGTTTAAGACTCAGAAGCTCATAAAAAAACACGAAAAGTAAATAGCTCTATTTTTTATGTCAATATGAAATGCAGTCACAATAAATTATTTAAGAATTAATCAAATGAAATTCATACCTATATATTTAAATGTCAATGTGCCAGAAATTGTCTTGATTAAAACTTAATTGATAAAAGTTTTGGCCCATTTCAGAAATGTATACTTTTCCTTGGGGAATATGAACTGTGTAAAAGTCATTATACTTAAATTTTTTTTATCTATATAGGATAACTCTAGGCATATATCAAAGGAACAGCTAATATCATATTTTCGTAATTGTAGACATCAATCTATTTTGTACTATCACAAAAAACCTCAACATTTGCATCTGTTAAATCTTATACTGTATACAAAAATAATTTAAGCAATTTGAAAGACCTTGAACTTATTGAAATTAGTGGTTGATTTTTGCTATTTGCCATTTCCACACAAAAAGACTGTATTGTGATGAGCTTTTAAGCAAATCAAATTTATTTTATTGATTCAAGACTTTATGAAAAAACAAAACAAAATAAATAAATCCTGCCTTAAGTACTACAGACATAATCTTTCTCTTCCATTTTAATCTCTTTTATGTTATCTGTTCTGATGAGCAATCATTCTATCTACTAATGATTTAAATCATCCTTCTATTTACTCTACATGTAACAACTAGTTTTCTTTACTGTCCATATTAAGTTTCTATAACGGTATCAAGTACTCTTTAAAAGGTTGTTAGTGAGACCAGCTATTTACACAGGGCGATAGTGACTTCTGACACCATGTGATAACTTTCTAATATTGCCTTCATAAGAGTGTCTTCTACACATAATTATGACTTAATCTATAAATATTAGTACCTATGAAGATTTATAGCACCCTGGGTACTTCAGTCAAACTACTTCATTTCTACTGATAATCTGCCAAATATTGTATGTAATTGTACAGTATTGTCCTGCTCTATATACAATGCAATAAAAATGGGTTATGAGTTGAATGGGTAATGTCTGCACAACAATCATTCCAAAGGAACACAACTTTGACTGTTGTTCTTCATCATGAAAGTCTCTGGAAAGTTTTCAAGGATGTAAGAGACAGTGGTATGTTTGAAAGTGAAACAGTTGAGTAATTTTCATAGACCAATCTTCTTTAGTTTTCTTAGTCCAATAAATACACCCTTCACACATAAGTTTGACCTCCAGTGTGTTATATATATAATGTAAAGTGTATTTCTTTTATAATGAAACAAACAAGAATTTTGATGATTCCTCTAAGTTACGTTGTATATGTTAAGTCCCTAAAAACCTCATTCATAAATATGACACTCAAGTTTTTGTTACCCTTCAATAAAATATAAAGTAGTACACTGCATACAAATAAGATGTTGAAAAAGCCCAATGCCCCTCTAGGGACAAAACACTGACAGCAACCTAAAAAAAAAAGTTCATAAAGAAATGCATTTCTACCTAATTGTCAATAGAACCAGAGACAGAAAATGAAAGGATAACTGAATACAACCATACATGAAAGTCAGCTAGGGCAATATCTGAACAGATTCCAACAAAATGTTCAATGTCATTGTACAAATAAATCTTCAAAATTCTCCAATACATTTCTTTTCTGCAAATTTCTTATAAGACAAATTTTAAAATTAATATTGAGTATAAAACAAGAATATGTCCCCAGTACCCTTATTTGGCATTAAAATTAGAAAGATCATATCATAAGGAGCATGTGCACTAAGTTGCAAGTTGATTGGACTTCAACTTCATCAAAAACTACCTTGACCAAAAACTTTAACCTGAAGCGGGACAAACGGACGTACAGACGCACGGTACAACGAACACACAGACGGACGAAAGGACATACATACCAGAAAACATAATGCCCCTTTACTATCGTAGGTAAGGCATACAAATTAATTAGCTCAATAGGTTGTAGTCAATATTTTCCTGTACTTGTAAGCTTTTTAGAATAAAGGAATGTACAGCAAATACTTGTTCTTATTTATCTTTTTTAACTTTCACTATATTTGGCAAAGTCATCTTGAATCTGTTTGAAAAACTAATTCAAGTATAATCAATTAAATTTTTTGCCAAATTGAATTTTAACAAAATCCCAAATCAATATTTATTTATTTATTTATCAAAGGTTTGAAATTTAAATTTCTCCTACCTTTTCACTATCATTCAACCAAGTG
This sequence comes from Mytilus galloprovincialis, assembly GCF_965363235.1. Lineage (NCBI taxonomy): Eukaryota > Metazoa > Mollusca > Bivalvia > Mytilida > Mytilidae > Mytilus > Mytilus galloprovincialis. The sequence goes on from NC_134842.1 coordinate 8,904,726, forward strand.
ATAACATCCATATCTTAAACACTAAATTGTCTTTTGTACAAACTCCTGATAATCGTCCAAATTTTGTAAAATACATGCAACTTATTTTCCAAACATTTCAACAGAATTCTAAGTATCCAACCACGTTCATGTATAGAAATTTATCACTAATTGAAAAAGAATCGCATCTATTGCTATTTATTCCATCTGTAACGTTAAAGACAAGTACCCCTCAAACAAATTAGCCAAGAGCACACAGCTTAACTTTTGTAGGTATTTATTCCTGCATTCATATACTTATCACCTCAAGATATATTTTTATAACTTCTTATAACTATTGGCATTTGGCTCAAATTACGTAGTCCATTCATCAGATACCATTTGATATCAAATAAAAAGTGGGTAACCTTTAAAATCAAATCCTACCTTTAATTTTGATCGAGAGCCCATCACAAGGGTTATAATGACAAGGTTATAAATCCAGAGATATAATTAGGGGTAGTGGATGGGCTGTCCAAAGTCGTCCTCACCCATCAAGGTAAAAATCACCTGTGTATTGATCTTTCGAATCAGGTGTGACAATTCAACCAGAAAAATATCTATTTAATTTGCTGTCAATCTGACAAACTATTAAAGTCAAGATTTTTAAAGGATTAAATTCTTAATTTTAACAGTAATTTGTCAAAAAAAGTAGGATTAAAATATTGCAATGTAGAGTAAAGGGTAGAATTCAGATAAAAATATCTTAATGTTAATGAAAACTGTTGAAACTGTAAATGTCTGTCAAACTTATGTGAAAAGTACTTGGCATTTGGCATGCTTTAGAATACATTCATTCAAGTTGAATAAAAGCGATTTGAGAAAATAAATACAACATAAAGTAATTACAAAAAAAGGTTTCAGTTTTAAGCTGTGGCCCAGATTAAAGCCAAATAATATAAATACATTAAAAACCACAATATTTATTTATGATCTATTCATCTATATGATGTTTCAAACCACAAAGATATATAAATAATCCTACAGTTCCAATCTGAAATGCACAAGATGTACATTTTGCGGTTAATGTTCCATTTGTAATGGTGAAGGCCAAATTGATATTTAAAAAATTTCATAACTACAATAATACAAATTGTATAATTCTTCTATTCCATGTACCAAGATTTCAAATTAAATATGTTGACGGTAATTCTCTAATTTCTGTTTGTTAAATGTTAATTTACATTTATACTATTGTATCTAATGCAGAGATGACTGGATGCCTGCCAATATAAACAGACCTACCGTAGAGGGACCCTGAATAATGTTCATTAACTGTTGTATAATTTATGTCAATTTAACCAAATAATTTATAGAGTCTAATGTATAGCAATAGAGGCCAAGAATCTACACCCGAGATTGCTAAGTCATTAATGAAATAAGATATATACCTGCAACTGTGGATACATTTATTTTCGTGGGTACCAATTTTTGTGGATAAACAAAAACTTGCATGTTCATGGATTTTAATTTCCTGGTTTTGCCAAAATCTGCATACAAGCCTATAGAAAATTTGTCATTCGTTGAACATTTAATTTCGTGGTTTACCTGTACCCAAGATGTCTATAAAAATTAGTATCTAACGAATAATTATAAATCCATATATGGAAAATGAATAAGGGGAAATAACTCCTGAGGTGGTTTTCAACTCAACTATGACACATGACAAGTATATACTTTGTTATTGGTTTCAGTAAGGTTATGAGTTGCATGTTTGCTTGTTATTAATGTTAAATGCATTGGAAACCAGTTTAGTTTTTTGGTAAAGACCGTAAAATGATATTAAATCATCAGGTAAATAATAAACTGATTAAAAACCAAGCAACTAGATGTTTCCTGAGTAAGATTTCTTGGAATATACCTTTGAGCTCCAATGGTCATGTTTAAATAGGCCATAGGTCAACAGGTAACTTTTAAGTCAATTTAAAAAAGTCTATTTAAAACATTTTAATGGGCGCAGGTCTTTTTTAAAGACGTGAGGTCGCAAGGTGGCACTCAAACCCCATTAAGTCATACATCTGTTTGACCATGTTAGCACCACTTTTTCAAAAAGAAAAACTTTGTTCCAATTCTCAGAAGAAGGTTATTTCAAAATTTTAAATTTTTGGTATTGTAAGAACCTTGGATAGAACAAATAGGTATAGGAAGATGTAGTATGGGTGCAATGAGACAACTCTCCATCCAAATAACAATTTATAAAAGTAAACAATTATAGGTCAAGTTACAGCCTTCAACATGGAGCCTTGGCTCAAAGCATATTTGTAATGCCTTTTAAAAATAGATCTTCATGAACACTAAATATTCAAATTAGCCTCTCCCAATTCAAGTAAAGTAATCATGAAAAGACTTAATTAAACCAACTGCAAATGTTTGCACTGGTCCTAAGTAATGAATCTGATGTACAGTAGTTGTCGTCTGTTTATGTAGTTCATACACGTTTCTGGTTTCTAGTTTTTATATACATTAGACCGTTGGTTTTCCCGTTTGAATGGATTTACATTAGTAAATTTATGGGCCCTTTATAGCTTGCTGTTCAGTGTGAGCTAAGGCTCTGTGTTGAAGGCTGTACCTTGACATATAATGGTTTACTTTTTTAAATTGTTACTTGGATGGAAAGTTGTCTCATTGGCGCTCATACCACATCTTCCTATATCTATTTGTCTACAATCTAAATCAATGGCAGAATAAGAGACATCTGCTTCTCAAGATTCAATGTATATAAACCTCAACATACAAAATAAATTTAGTGCTACTTAAAGATAAAGAACAAATTTCAGAATTTCAGAAGCTTTTAAAAAATCTACTTAAAATCTTATCTGGCTTACCTAATATCTCATAATTTTTCCTGGATAAAATACACATATTAAAGTACTGTACCACATTTTGAATAAATTCCAAATACATTAATTTTAAACGCAAGAAATCTAAATTTTTAAATACAAAATATTCATGCCAGAATTTTTATTTGAGTATGGATTTGTAGGTTTGTATAAATGTAGAAAGGTAAATAAGAGAATATGATAACGAGAATACCATAGATTGTACGACTGATCCCAGTAAATCTTGGTAGGATAACTTAAAACAACATGACCTATCCTCATATCTATCAACTACCTTTGTCAGAATCTACTTATCTTTTTTGATGAGATAAAGGAGATATTTGAATATTTCATAGATGGGTGTTTAATGCCACTTTCAAAAACTATTGTGCTCTTTTGTGGCAGCCATTTTAATTGGTGGAAGAAGAGGGAGTGCCCAGAAAGAACGAACAACCTTCAGTAGTCAATTAAGATTGGAATCAAGTGCACCTGCCCAGTGCGGTATTCCAATTGACAAAAAGTGGTCACTTGTTAAAAGATATAACTATGAATTGTAACGGTAATATTTTTTTGGCTGTCAGACAGACAAACAGATAGATGGACAAAGAATGTGATTGCAATATAGCCCTTTTAAGTGGGGGTATAATTACTTAAATGGTTATCTTACCGACCCACAGTAAATAACTATTAATAATTTTGAAAATTATACAGCATTAACTGAATTAATACAACAATTTGGCATAAATTAAAGAACAGTGTCAACACCTGGTGTCAAAAAGGTATCATACAAAATCTTTTCAGTAATACTCCTTACGTGTACAAGATGAGGACTTAATTTTTAAAACTGTTCAGTTTACATATATACCCTGATTTTTACTACCAGTATATACAAAATCATATATTCAAAACAATGCTTACCGAAAATACAGTCCACATATTGAATATCAAAGCATAAAAATCCTTCAACTTGATACATCCATTTGTAAGTTAATGATTACAATGTAAGTTAATGATTACAATGTTACAATAAGTATATAAATCAATGACTAATTACAGAAACAGATAAATAGATATGGTTAAATTAAGTCGGATATAGATTGGAAACAAAGATTCTACAATAATGTATTGTCATGTTTTTAAACTTGCTGCTTTATTTTGTCCAACAAGGAAATGGGTTATTACCCTAATCATGGCTAATGCGATGTTGATTTAAGTGGAAGCTAAAAACTAAATCTCAACATTGCATCAGTACCTATTAGAGCCGAAACAAGTATTGCATATTTGGTGATAAGCCTTAAATGTGTTTATTGAGGTTCTACTATTCACAGATTTATCTTAATACTGATCTGTATGGGAGGTCAAGGTTATTTAAAACTCCAGTTTTTTTGTCTATAATCATTAACTTTTGATTCATACATATACTTGTTTACCTTTATGCAGAAAAAGCATAGAACTGTTCAAAAAGATAGACTTGAATAACATAACAGTTCTGGAAGAGTTGTGTTTTCACAGAATTGCTATTTCAAATCCATATAACACGAAAGAAAACACAGAAACTATTCTCAGCATAGTTACAAAAAGTTATCATAACCTTGAAGAGAACTGAATATAGTACATGTATTTCATTTTTTTTGTAACTGGCCGATTTTTAAAAGCATATCTACTTGTTTTCATGGCAACAAAATGCATATTCTTAAGAAACCAGTCAAAATACCACATGAAAACGTGGTAAAATATAGATTTTTTCAAAGTAAAAAGTACAGTATTAACTAATTTGACTCTCAGCATGAAGTCATTATTTTTTTATTCTTTTGTTTTTATTTTTCAGAATTTTATCCTACCTGAAATTTCATACCAGATGACAGTTAATCACAACCTCAATAGGGCACATGCACTGATACAAGTTTTATATAGACCGCTAGTTTAAATATTTCCACTGTAGGTAAAACAAACCTTATATAAACTTATACTTTCAATAGAGTCCTTATCATCAAGGTATGTCTCACCTGATTACAAATCATTTACACCTGGGATAGGGGACAGGTATAGCTCGTAAAACCCCCCAACGTAGAAATACCAAAATTGCACTTTTAATTTCACATTTTTCTATTTTTTGACAAGAACTATTACTAGCTTTAACTGCAGAAACTGAGAAATGAAAACAAAAGCATAGGATGGCTATGAACTGAAGGGCAGAAAAATACAAATCAACTATGTCAATATTTTTGTAAATTTTGATAACCCACTTTGTTTCACTATTGGCAGATCAATGGATTTGATTGGACAGCTATTGATTTTTAAATGAGATTGATTACCACAGAGCATAGGTTTATCGGAGATTCGGGTTCGTTATTGATAAGTGTCACAGAAATATTTGGTACCCAGGTTTGACCAGGCCTAACAAACTTTGGTAACACTTTACATGTGTGGTTCAAAAGTGAAGGGGATTATTTCATGGATTTTTTCACATTTTTTCGCAAAGAAAAGAGTTTTCATGATATCATTTATTGATAATTTTCCCTTTAACAGAATAACACAACTAATTCTGAAATCTGATACACTAGATGGAAAGGATTTAAAAACTTCAATGTAAAATGTATACATAAGGGCTGGGAGATTACATGCTTTTGGGATGTGGGATTTAGAAATAAAACTTTTGGTAGAATCTTTTCAAACTTCTGTAACAGGTGCTACATGAGGAAAAGGATCTGATCATTCTTCGGAAAACACTTCAGAGCATCCCCCGATTTTGTTTGGGTATGTGTTGCTCAGTATATGGTTCCTTATATACACAAAATGTAGTGTTTGTGAATTATTGTTTGACTTTTTGTTGTTTTTCTTTTTTGCCAAAGTATTGTTGGTATTTTTTCACATGTTTATTTTTATTTTCCCTCTTTAATTAACTTTCTGTTTTTCAACTAAAGAAGACAATTTAACAGTGTATACAGTTAAAAGTAAATAACAGTAATACCCTTATGATTTCAACAAAACCTTAAGACACCAGAAAACTTTTACCTTGGAGAGAGATTTGGGGTTAATTATTGATAAGTGTCAAAAAAATATTTGGTGCCCAGGTTTGACCAGGCCTAACAAACTTTGGTAATACTTTACATGTGTGGTTAGAATATTAAGGGGATTATATTAATGATTTTTTTCACAATTTTTTTGCAAAGAAAAGTTTTTAAATGAATAGGACAATTATATTCCTAATGATTGCAACAAAACCTTTAGACATCGGAAAACTTTCATGACATAAAAAGTTTAATATTAAAAATTTATAAATATTATACAAATAGCAAACAATATATATGGTACTCAAATGAACTGTTTGTCTAAAAATATTTTTTACGAGAAGCTAATCCAAGAAAATCATTAATTTACAATTATTCCCAAAAGATCAATCATTACTCAAACGACATATGATGTCAAACAATACACGTTATTGTCTGTCAGTTATTGATAACAAGTCGTTAATATTGTCTATTGATTTTCCATCTATCACATACCAGAAACATCTCGTTAAGGTAACGTTCAGGTAACCAAATACCTGAGTTTAAGGTTAAGGACAGAATCTACTAATACTTATGTTTGTCCTCTAAGCTCACCTGTTATACTCTGCTCAAGTTCAACAAGCTCTTCACCAAATCTTCATTGATTTCTCTGCAGGGAAGGTCCTCGTCAATCAACACAGTATACATTGTGTCCTTTCTCTCCATATATATGTCACTTCCAATCAATTCAATACTAAAATCTATTTGACGGCTTAGAGTCTATTTGGTGACGAGTAAACTATGACATTTTATGAGGATTTTTTTTACTGAAAGAGACTATAGAAATACTAATTATTTACAACAATTTTCATATTACACAAAAGTTTGTCAACTTCTAGCATTAATTGAAATAAGCCTCAAATATATGACTATGCGGTATGTGCTTTGCTCATTGTTGAAGGCCACACAGTGAACTATAGTTGTTAATTTCTGAGTCATTTGGTCACTTGTGGAGAGAGAGTATGTGGCAATCATACCAGGTACAACTTCCTTGTTTTTATTAACATACTTGTATATACTTGTAAACCACTAGCAAATATCTATCCAACTGAAATAAAATAAGAAGATGTGGTTTGAATGTAAATTATTGTTTGGCGGGTACCAATTTTTTTAGCTTGAAGAAAAAAATTCTCTTTTTGTTGATGCTTGATTTCACAATTTTAACAAATTGTTCCCATTGAGAATAAATAAAAGCCTGCATAAAATTGGCATTTTGCTTAAGAATTTAATATGTAGTTAAAAAAGTGAGAATTGGTATTACTAAATTGAGTCTTTCTCTGACAAGGATAACACAAATTATCTGTATATCATATTTGTTTTTTCATTTATTATTTTGAACATAAAATTTGTCAACAGTTTTCTTGTTTGAATTGTTTTGCATTTGTAAGATTCTAGTCTTTTATAGCTAACTATGTGATATGGGTTTTGCTAATTTTGAAGGCCACACAGTGACCTTTAGTTGTTGACTTCAATGACATTTGGTCTCTGGTGGAGAGTTGTCTCATTGGCAATCAAACCACATTTTTTTATTTTAAGATTGTACATGCTAAGCATACACCCACTAGTCATCAAATGTATCAGAAAAAGAGGCAGTAGGTGTCTGACAGATCAGGGAATAGCACTCACACATTACAACTCATCACAGTGACTACAAAGCTGCTTAGTCATCCTGTTACTAGTACCTGAAAAAAGTGAGACAAGGAAAATAACATTCAAAACACACAAAAAAATATATCTTAATCATCAATACCAAAATGTTCATATTTTTTTTATTAAGTCACAGACTATAATATGTGAAATGTGAAATATGACATTCTTACCCTTCCTGAGCACTTACAAGTTTAACAAAAATTTACTCAAACCTTTGAGGTCATGTCAGAATCTAAGCAGATGGCTTTACTCATAGTTGAAGGCCGTACAATGACTTATAATTGTTAATTTCTGTGTTATTTGTCTCTTGTGAAGAGTTGTCTCATTGGCAATCATACCACATCTTCATCTTTATATAATAGATTTGATGAAATATTTTTTAAAAGAGTTGGAATTTGAAGAAGTTGCAATATTCAATACAAATTGAATGTGTTTTTCTCCATTGGAATGTTTACAAGTACAAAGCATTCTGGAAAATGCAAACTATTTCCTCTTAATCATTTGAAACATTTTTACAAATTAGCTTTGATAAATATTTATGAGAATGATTTATTTACTCTCTTCAATGATGTAACGTTTTGACATAAAACTGTTTAAATGAATGCAATAGTGCAACAACAGAAATTAGATATGTTTCATGTCCTTTTGTAGTTTAAACATTGTATTAAATTTTAAAGTAAAGTATCTATTTCTATTTACCTGTAATAACGTGGATTTGTTTTAACTTGTTCAAGTTCAGTTTTAAAAATCTTTTACTGTATATCATTTTCAATACACACTGGATTATGTGGGATTCACTGAAAAGAAATTAAACATGTTCTAAAATTCAACTTTTTATATTTGTATAGTCATATTACAATTATGGCTAAAATTCATTATTTCATGTATACCTTTGTGTATAAAAATTTCATAGTCATTTTAAAAAAACCTATGAAATTCATAACAAGAGTGCTCACGCTGAAATGTCTCAGCTTCTTTACTAATCATTGATATTATGTTGATAATCCTCAATATTTTCGTGGGAACCAATTTTCGTGGACTGAGGAAAACTTGCATTTTTTCGTGAATATTCGATTTTGTGGTTTTGCCCAAGTCTGCATACAGCCTATAGAAAATTTTGAATTCATGGAACATTTAAATCAGTGATTCACCAATAGCCATGAAATCCATCAACATTGGTATCCCACGAAAAACAATGAATCCACAGTAAAAAGCTTTACTACAACTATCACATAAACTTAACATGATCCAAGAAAATGAGGTCAAGGTCATATAAACCAAAACGGCAATACCTTTACACCTTACAATCATTCAATACACTAAATATAGTTGACCTCAGAAATTAAAAATGTTATAAAATTCAAAATTGTATCTTGCAATTTTGGTTCAAATTAATTAGTTAATATTTTTGCTAACGAAAGTTTGCTGTATGCTCTGCCAAAATATGAATTGTTAGGTTTTTGTATTACTCTACCACTGGTTCATATGATTGTTACTTATAGAAGAATAAAAGACAGAAAAGTGCAAAATATAACATGAAATAAAAGATTCTTTCAACTTATTTACCATCAGAACTGTAAACACTAGTTTTTCAGCACATAAAACTGTGAAATGTAATTAGCAAATATTTTACAGGAAAACTTATCCTTAACTTAGTAACTCTCGTAATATGTAGTTAACACATGTCTTGTAAAGTTGTTATTTTACATAGTTATGGATACAAACTATCAATAAAGGTATAAGACAAACATGGTAATAGTCACTCAATGGTTAATTATATTTACAGAACACTGTCCATGTATTGGTGTTATTATTTATGATGAACTAACATCCAGGCACTTGAGAGTATCTGGACACTTATCTCCCCTTAGTTCCACCACAATAGGGGGAAAGGATTACCCATTCAATTCATTTCTTACATCAATGTGTCAACGGGATTTGGACGTTGAATTTATCTTGTTCTCAATGTGATAAGAGTAAATAGGTTTGTTTATTAAGGTTCAATATATGGAATTTAATCAAACAGAAAATTTCTTGAAATCCTGGTAAATTTTTTAGAAAATGTTTCATCAGTACCATATGATAGCAAACTGACATTTCTGTAAACTTACTTCTGAAAAAAATTTGTTTAAAATGCAATTTTCTGACTGCTATGTTCGGCAATATTCAAGAAGTCTACATAAATTTATCATTGGATTTAAATAACCTAAGCAAAAATATGTAAAAGTGAACAGAGAACAAAAAAAAAATATTTACACCCTTGCCATTATTTGAAGGTTAAAAGGTATTCCTTTTTCTTAAATAATTTACAGGAATTTCCTCTTTCAGCTGCCAGCAATTTGTCATTCATCTATATAAATTAATCTTCCATTGAAATGAGTTATCACCCTAACATTAAACTTTACTATTGTCATTTGTTCCAATCTTGTTTGATATGTCTAATGAAATGTCTCTACTGCTATGACCATGACTTATTCCTCAACTTAATAAACGCAATAACTTTTATGAGAGGGTATATATGTGGAAAAGTGACAAACATTCAATGAAAAATGCATCGTAAAAAACACTTGAAAATTGCTGAGATCAAAAAGTAACGTTTTAACTTTCTACCCCCACTAACGAAATGAAAAGTTTAAAGAGTCAACACAATCAAATTTTTACAACCCAATTTGGTTTCATATTGACTCATAAGAGATAAGATATGCCTTATAAATAAGTCAGTAAATTCTGTGTTCATCCTCATAACTGATAAAGTTGACAGATACAATCAGTTAAATATGACTTTATAAGATGCTAAGAAGTCTATAACAGTTAAATATGACTTTATAAGATACTAAGAAGTCTATAAACAGTCTTCCTACTGTAATCTGGAAGGATAGATTATAAATTAAGTGTGAATTGGGCTGTTTAGAACTTATAACATGTATCATTAATTCACAAGAAAAGTGATTTTCAATGAAATAAGACACATTAACATGTTACTGGCAAGAGAGTGCTAATACTTAGGCCTATAACAAAATGTTTTCCACTAACAGGGCTACCTACCCCTATTTTTAGTGCCTTAATTAAAACAAAATTGTCAAAACCCTAATCAAAAGAATAAGTAAAAGTTTTTCTCAGTGGTGAAATATCAATTTCAAGGTATGGTCCTAGATCACCCCAAGTTTTTGGCGGGGTTCATGTTGCTTTTTTTCTTCTTCATCCATATACTGTTCATATTCAACATTCTCTATATATATGTAGGACTCTAAAGTGCGATGGGGACGCTAAAGTACGATGGTCACGCTAAAGTGCAATGGTCTACGCTAAAGTTCGATGCCTCCATAGGCTAAGTGCGATGGTCCACGAAAGTATAGACGTACGAAATGTAGTTGGATTATGACGTTAACAGTCATTTATACAAACCAAAAATGAACATGCCGGAAGATGAAATAAATAATGGAAGTGAACAGACGCATATTAAAATGTTTACGTTTACATTAAAATATTGTCGATTTTATTGAAGAGTGTAAACGTCGGTAAAATAAAGGTACACATTTTCAAGGGTAAATCATAAATTGTCCATTAAAACATCAGTGTGTACATTGTAGTAAAATATAACATGTATTAATACTCGCTACGAAAAAAATGAAAGCTGGAACAAAAACCCCTTTCTCTCACATATAAATTAAAGCTTGTGCAAATAAATTTTATTCATTCCGACAATGACTGAATTTTGTATGTTACTGACAATTTTAAGGGAATGTACGTGTATTTACATAAATAGGCTGTGTACAGCCCTCATCCTGAACATGTATGAAAAATTTGCCACTGGACGTTAGGCAACCAACAATCAATCCAATACGCCCAAATTGTTAAAAATTCAATTAAAGGAGAGACATAGTATTTTGTGACACCTAAATAACCTTTTTAGCAATTATTACTAGATCAGTCTTCTAAATTAAGGAACTAAGTAAGACTACTGTTTAAGTAAAAGGATATTGTATTATATATGTTATATCATAGCAAACAAGATTTTGCAAAAAAAAATTGTTTTTAACATTAGTGCCCTTAGACTCTTCTCTTTTGTTCCATCGCACTTGAGCGTGCTATACCATCGCAATTTAGCAAACATACAATCATTGTACTTTAGTGTAAGATATCATAGTACTTTAGTGTAGACCATCACACAATGTGACCATCAAACATTGTGACCATCGCACTTTAGAGTACCATCGCACTTTAGAGTCCTACATATATATATATCCAACCCCAAACTGTGAATCAGGGACCCCAATACAGAAATAAAAACAGTTGCAAACAACAGATAGGTCATTCTTATGTCTAATTTATGTCACAGTTACCTGGCCTACCTTACAAACATATATAATTGTGATCATGCATACAATATAGGTTACAGTGACTTAATGTTCACAGACGAAAGAAGATGATATTCAATTTTTTTAAAAGATTGTTTATAAAACTCTTAATGTCTATTGAGTTATTTGTGCCTTTGCTGTCTCACTGACATACAAGTTAATACAACCTTAATCTTCCTTAGCTGACACCTAATATTAGATCACATGCAGTCATGCTTCAGCTGTAAGAACTCCAATGTTTCTTTGACAGGTCGGCATTGCATTCTAAAACTCAAATCAAATGCAAAAAGTTATTAATCTGTGATAATTGTGGAACTCAAATTCATTTAATCATTTTTTGAATACAGACATGGAGGAAAATCAGAGAATGATACAACTACTGGTCATATTTTATTTCAAAACAGTTATCCCAGTGGTCAACATACATCTATAGTTGTCTTACAGTATTTATTAGTTTTTTGTTATTAAAAAATTGCTGTTGATGGCAGGTCTATGATACTTTCTTTACAATATGACCTTTTTAGACTTGTGTTTGGGCTTGACATAGTTAAGAAACTTCTAAATTATTGAGGACTATATGTGTTTCCTCCTATATGTCTTTTTGTTATCTATATTGTTTGGTTTTAAACTCATTAATGTTAGCTCCCATCCCCTTTTATTTCTCACTAATGGTAGTCTTTTATTCAATTTTGAACAGAACAAACAATACTTATCCCTGAATGTGATGAAACAGTTTTTTGTTAATCCTGCCTCATCAGCTCTAATGAAAAGTCATATTCTTCAAATTTCAGATGAAACTTCGGTGGAAATATTAAGTCTGTTAATTAAGTTGCTAACAACAAATCGTTAATAAAAACTCCACATGAAATAATTAATAAATTATGTTGTAATATAAAAGAACACTTTTAAATATTTCTTATGCCCTGACAATTCAACCAATATGTTATAATTAACTGTTTATTAAAATGTAAGACCTCCTAGTTTGTGTCAGAACATTATAAATATATTTATATTACAATTAAGGCAAAAATTTGTTAAGTTTTCTTTGATCTTAAAATGCAGGAAACTTGGAAAAAACTACACTATTATTAAGTCAATTCATTGCTGTAATCTGTTTTAAAGAGGTCACTATTTTATGCAAAAAGAGTTAACTGCCTTATTGATTAATCGCATGCAAAACGGAAATTACCACAGCAAAAATCAATTTAATTTGAAAGGAAATGAAATAAATTATTAATCTTAATAAGGCCAACTAAATTTAATTAGTAGATTTTCATCCAAATTTTTGAAAAAAATGGGGCGGGTGGGAGGATTTTATTTTTTATTTTTTATTTCATATCAAACCATCTTGTGACGTTTCCTTCATATATGCAAGAGTAATAATAAGCTTATAGCATGTATTTACATGTACAAGGAATCGTACATAATTTTTCAACTTCTGAAAATTAATCTCTCTGATTGGCAAACACTGTTCTACATGTACATGATCATGTTGCCACTTTAAAAACCTATTGTTTTTAGTAAAAGGCAAACACATGGAAAAATGCTCTCTTCAGTTGGAATAACTACACCAAGTTACTTTTGCTTTCTTAGAATGAAGCAAATATGCATTGGTATGCAACACAAGAATTATGTGTACAGAATAAAATGAAAATTCAAACAGTGTTGAAAATAAAAGGGTTGGCGCTTTTAAGATTCTTATGCATGATGCAAATATAATAACAATGTAAAACATGAATTTAACAATAATAAGAAGGTGTTTAATGACTCTATTGAGGGTATAGTTATGCATATTATACCGATAAACTGTATTGTTTAAGGTAAATAAAGAATAGAATTCATAAAACATGAGGGTATTGGGGCAAAGGTTGTTTGATGTTTCTCAACAAAAAAACAATAGCCATGGGTAAATCTAAGTGTCTGTTTGCCGACTTTTTGAACTCAATATATCTCAAAAATCTAACAAGTTCGAGCTTGTGTCAATTGTTTTAATCCAGTCATTTTTGTACCAACGTGTTCCACAATTCTTGAGCTTGGGATATCATTCACAGTCCAAAATTCCTGACACAAAGTCATTGACATTGTACAGTATCAATAATAATTTCCACGGTTTTCTAATCATAGAAATTTGTGTCATGTCGCAGCGATTTACATTCTTGGAACAGCGTATTAATCGTAACCCGATTATTTTATGCCCTTCCCATAATTAATCTCTATTCTCGGTAGATGATGTTGTCATCATAGATCTGTAGAGTCGTTCTAAATTACTCGATGAAATACGAAAAACGAAAATTGAAACAAGAAGTTTTGAAAGAAACGAAATCATTGACGTTTAACGGTAACGGAAATGAACAAAATCCGGAAATCGTAAATTTTTCAAAATAAAAAAATTCGGGGCGGGACGATTTCAGAGGGGCGGGCGGGGATGAAAATCTATCAATTAATTTTAATTGGCCTAACTTGTAAACTTAAAATTGAATTTTAATAACAAATTCAATTACATATGTCAAACTTTAGTAATTCTAAATTAAAAATCTTTATTCAATGTGTTTAAATTAAATCATCTCATGATTCTACTCAGTACAAGAATCCTATGAATGTTTAAAGATAAATGAAATTTTGTAAATTCTCTAGAACTTGTACATAAAGGGAAATAACTCCATAACTTAAAAATTGTTGCTTTGTTGTAATATTCCAAAAAAATATTTGATATTGGATCTAATGGAAATCATTGCAAATTCTAAAAATATGCCATTAACATTTTTACCATGTAGAGTTATAATTTGCAGTTTGCACTCATACCTTGGACTCTTATCTCCTACTTAAAGTCTATCTCTTTCAAGAAATTTATAATAGAACTGTGGTTTGATCTTTTTACAAGTTATATTTTTCCTTGTATAAACAAATAAACTGAGTTTGTAAAAGAGGAAATGCTACCCAAACAAATCAACAATTAAAACAAATAACATGCAGGTCAGGTTACCATAATTATTCAGTAATCAAAAAACATTTTATTTCACATTTTTTCCTTATTTTTCATACCTCAATGAAAGTAGGTGTGATGTAAATGTCTTTGAGACAACAACTTAAACACACTACATAAAGAAGTCAACATCAGGAACCCATCAAGCCATTTTTAAAAGAGGTTCCCTACCCAGAATAAAGGTGGGGGGGGTTCCAACTACAAATATTTATTTCCTAATTCAATACATTGATCGTCAAAAAAAAGAAGTTTTAAACAACAGACTGGTGTTTATACAGTACATTAATACTGTATGCACTAAAACTGCAAATATAATTGATTAATATTTATCATTGAACTATCTCTTATTATAAAGTGTAAGCAAATAACACTGATAGTTACAAAAACTTTGACCATATCAAAGATTATATCCCATATCTATTAAGTTTGACTAAAATACTGCATAAGCATTGATGCTCAAACTTAAAGAAAGTAAAGGTTTTGAAGAAATTAAGGTTTATATAAGCAATGGAAAATCTAAAGAAATGTGAACTTTGTGAACTAGAGCTTGTAATTAAGTGGAAATGTATTGAGTGCAATATGAAAATGTGTCAAAATTGTCAAGAAAAAGTTCACCCAAAATTAACCAAGGAGCATACATTAATAGACATAAATGACTTTCTAAAGCATCAAACAGATCAAGAACAAAACACTGACATGACAAAGATCCAATGTGTCAAACACTTAGGACAGTGGAGCTGTTCATTTTGTGTTATATGTGATGAACTTGTCTGTCAAAGTTGCATTTCTAGATTTCATAAAAACCATAACATGACAGGAATATCTGAAGCTTTTCATGAAAAAATTAAAATTCTCAAAAGAAAGGAAAATAGTATAAATCAGAAAGTGTGTGAATTAACTGCTCATGAGAAAAGTCTGGACAAATTTAACACTTCAATTTATGACAAAACAAAAGAAGAAATATTAGAGAAAGATAAAGTATTGAAAGAAAAAATAAGCGAGAAAACAAATAAACTTCTTGAGGAACTTGAAACAAAGAAGAACAAATATACTCAAACTTTTGAAGAAGAAAAGAAGATAATTCAAAATAGTATAGCTTTTCTCAAGCAGGAGTTGGATGAGACAAATACTTTGTTGAAATTCAATAACATCAAAAAAGTGTTTAGTGTAAATCAAAGTGCTCTCAACCAAACACTAGAAAATTTAGAAAAACCAAAAATAGTACTAAAGATACCAAAACTTATTTCCATGGAATATTTTTCTAATTCTTTGCTTTACGGTTTTTTGATAGATATATCTGTCCCTTTGACATTTGAAACTAAGCCTGATTTTAAGATTGCTTTTCAGTGGGAAACTGACTCTGCATTTAATCATTTTGTGACCTGTAATGATGATTCATTGTGGATTAACGATACTGAAGCAGATACCCTTACAAAAGTTGTGCTGTTAGAAGATAGAATGATTAAATCCCCGTCCATTAAAGCGAGCTGTTATGCTATAGCTGTAACACCCTCTGGAAACCTTCTTTTGTCTTGTGAACTCTCTAAACTACTTGAATTACCTAAAGAAGTGATGGAAATCAAAGAAAGTTGCTATGACATTTCCCCTCTCATTACCAAAACCATACATGTGACTAAAAACAATAAAGTCATGATTACAAGTGCAGAAGATATCAGACCATCTTATGAGCGACCACGGAAAATTATAGTACTGGATTCAAAAGGAAAACATGAAACAGAATATGAATATGACAATAATAAAAAACAATTATTTACATTACCTGATATAATAGTTACCACTAGTGAAAATAATGTTGGTGTTGTTGACAGGGAGCTAGGGCGTGAAAAGGGCCGTGTTGTTGTGCTAGATGAGGGTGGTAGGGTTCTAAATATTTATACAGGCATTAACGAGCTTAATAAACAAGGTTCATTTGATCCATTTGGTCTAGTTGTTACAAAATCTGACAATTTTATAATTGCTGACTCCTCAATATTACATGTATTAGATAAAGAAGGTCAGATCATATCATTTTTTGATACTAGAAATTGGGGCATGTGTACATTAATGTATGGAATGCAAATTAGTGATAAAGATGAACTTTTAATAAGTTCCTTTGAACTTTTCACAACAGAAAAAATACTTTATCAAATAGCATGCTCAGTTGACATTGTCAAAACCACTTCCGATGATCAATAAAAAATAAATTATCGTGTAAACAGCTAGTTTTGAAACTTTTCTTCTGTTCTTTCTGTATGATAATTTCCATATCATGCTACTGAAGATATCTGGGGTTTTTTCAAAGTAAATGTATTATGGCATTAACAATGCTGTGAACAAGTGACGAATACAAAACTCATAAAAATAAACAACAATAGTCTTGAATGCAATAAAGCATCCACTTTATAAGTCAGGGGTGAAATTAGAGTCAAAGGTCATCAAGCATTATCAGTCAAGTACATTTATGTAATAAATTGTTAAATGAAGCAAGTTTTATATAAATACATCTTTCTAAAAAAAACATTATCAAAAAAGAGAAGTTGTAAGATTAAGTATAAACCTGACACTGAATGACCTGGAAGGTATAGGTCATCATACAGCACTCAACAATGTATAAAACCTATACTGCATAGAATCATACAGCCTTCAACAATGAGGGGGGATAGGAGGGGTCCCAATCCCGAAATCCCGGACTTAAAAAAACGAAATCCCGAGGTCCCGAATTTAAATAACGTAAATCCCGACGTCCCGAAATCCGAAAAAAGGATTCCCGGATCACGAAAGGGCCAATCCCGAAATCCCGAGCTTAAAAAGACCCGATCCCGGAGTCCCGATAAAGGTCCTATCCCCCCTCAACAATGTATAAAACCTATACTGCATAGAAAACTGTGAATGGCCTGGTTATTGTATGTCATTTGGACATTTTCTTTTTTCAAAAACTATTTGTACAGTAATCAATTTAAACATTATTACATTTGTAAGAATTGCCATTCTAGAAATTACAAAGGTCTAATTTGAAATGTTTTCTTATTTAGACTAAATACAGGTCAATTCTAGGGGTCAATTATTCCTCAAGTTAAATAAAGTTTGTTGATTGATTTAGACATTGTTGGCAAGATATAGTGGTATAGTGAAAGCTACCCCCACACAGACTCTCGACCATTGAGGTTGTCTGTCATAAATGAACTATTCTAAGGATTAATGCTTTTTTTTTAATATGACTTTTTCATCCTCCATATCAAATGTTTGCAGTGGGAAGGTCATCCCATACACTGAATTAGGCAAATATTACTTGCTTATAAAAGTATCTAAAACACAGACAAAACCACCAAATAACTTAACAGACCCATTAACCTTGAAAAGAGGTCAAGATAAGAAGTAACTAGCCAGACAGCCATGTACACCTTACATTCATTCAATACATTAAATACAGTGACCACATTGCATACTGTGGTTTCATTATTATTCATTGGATACCAATTTTCATGGTTTTCGTGGGTACAGGTGAACCACAAAGTCAAATGTCCAATGAATAACATATATTCTATAGGCTTTGTATGCAGAGATTAGCAAAACCACGAAACCAAATATCCACGAAAATGCTGGTTTTCCTCAATCCACAATAATTCATACCCAAGAAAATGAATGAATCCACAGTACTTTTAAAGCAGAACTGAGGAACAAATGAACCATGAAAATGAGGTCAAGGTCAGTTGAAACGTGCCAAACAGCCATGTACACCTTACAATCATTCTATACACCAAATATAGTGACCACATTGATTTGGCTTATAGTAACTAAGGAAAATATGAACCATGAAGATTAGGTCGAGGTCAGATGGAACCTGTTAGTCACACATATTCACCTTACAATCATTCCATGCAGCAAATATAATTATTGATATATTGCTTACAGTGTCTGAGATACGGACTAGACCAAGCAATCTTAAGCTTGATCACTGCGTTTGAGGTCAGGTTTACCCTGTCAGATGGACATGTAAACCTTGCAAGGAATCCATAAATGAAATACAGTTATACTGTTACTCATTATGAGTATTTTTAAACATGACAATAAACTATATATTAATTCCAAGCAGTCACTGAACCATGAAAATGAGTTGTATGACAGACTAAACTTTGTGTAATGTTAATTCATTAATATTCGTTGGATACTAATTTCGTGGGTACAGGGGAACCATGAAGTTAAATGTTCAGCCAAAACAAGTTTTGTAAAGGAATGTATGCACACTTTGCCAAACCACAAATTTCAATATCCACGAATATGTAAGTTTTCCTTAATCCATGAAAACAAATGAATCCACAGTAACTTAAGACATCTGCATACAAAGTATAAAGAATATTCAGTTCTTCTACCTTCTGAAGTACATGTACCATAATAATTCATGACACTTGCCACTATGTAATCCCTATGTCTTGCATTGTGTGAATTTCATCACAGGCCAGACAAAACCTCAAGTATAACCCTTCCACATTTTCATGTGCTTGTCTCAAGTAAGAAACATTGTCAGTGGTTGTTGTATGTCATATCTTACATGTCTCAGCTTCTTTTCATTATTTGGAGAATTTTATTTTAATGTGAAATCTTTGATTGTCTCTTTAATTTATTCATTACTCTTAATAGACGGGATTACTTTGTGTTTTGTCAAGTATGTGTAGAACTCTTGTCATTACCATATTCACAATTTCTCTCTATTTGTTTATTTAAAAAAAAAGATTCACCATTCAGATGACTTTCTGCAGTGATTTATAAGGGTATCTAAAGGTAGTTAATATATCTGTAAATGTTTTTGTAACATGTTACCAAATATTGATTTGGGTTAACAAATTACAGCCAAACCTGTCATTAAAATTGCATTTATTATGCCAAAAACTGTCCTGTATGTTGTAAGGACAACTCTTGTTGTACATCTGTAGTAATACCTTAATATTTTTTTATTTGCCACATGTGGAGCCTGATCTGCTTACCCTTCTTGGGCACCTGAGATAACCCCAAGTTTTTGGTGGGGATGGTTAGTTTAGTCATTAGTATTCTATGTTGTATTATGTGTACAATTGTTTGTCTGATTGTCTTTTTCTTTTTTAGCCATGGCGTTGTCATTTAATTTCTTTTTTAGCCATGGCGTTGTCATTTAATTTCTTTTTTAGCCATGGCGTTGTCATTTAATTTCTTTTTTAGCCATGGCGTTGTCATTTAATTTCTTTTTTAGCCATGGCGTTGTCATTTAATTTCTTTTTTAGCCATGGCGTTGTCATTTTATTTCTTTTTTTAGCTATGGCGTTTTTATTTTATTTCTTTTTTAGCCATGGTGTTGTCATTTTATTTCTTTTTTAGCCATGGCGTTGTCATTTAAATTCTTTTTTAGCCATGGCGTTGTCATTTAATTTCTTTTTTAGCCATGTGGCGTTGTCATTTAATTTCTTTTTTAGCCATGGCGTTGTCATTTAATTTCTTTTTTAGCCATGGCGTTGTCATTTAATTTCTTTTTTAGCCATGGCGTTGTCATTTAATTTCTTTTTTAGCCATGGCGTTGTCATTTAATTTCTTTTTTAGCC
This sequence comes from Mytilus galloprovincialis, assembly GCF_965363235.1. Classification (NCBI taxonomy): domain Eukaryota; kingdom Metazoa; phylum Mollusca; class Bivalvia; order Mytilida; family Mytilidae; genus Mytilus; species Mytilus galloprovincialis. Next base: position 8,925,174 of record NC_134842.1, read on the forward strand.
ATGGCGTTGTCATTTAATTTCTTTTTTAGCCATGGCGTTGTCATTTTATTTCTTTTTTTAGCTATGGCGTTGTCATTTTATTTCTTTTTTAGCCATGGCGTTGTCATTTTATTTCTTTTTTAGCCATGGCGTTGTCATTTAAATTCTTTTTTAGCCATGGCGTTGTCATTTAATTTCTTTTTTAGCCATGGTGTTGTCATTTAATTTCTTTTTTAGCCATGGCGTTGTCATTTAATTTCTTTTTTAGCCATGGCGGTCATTTTATTTCTTTTTTAGCCACATGCGTTGTCATTTAATTTCTTTTTTAGCCATGGCGTTGTCATTTAATTTCTTTTTTAGCCATGGCGTTGTCATTTAATTTCTTTTTTACCCCTGGCATTGTCATTTAATTTCTTTTTTAGCCATGGCGTTGTTATTTAATTTCTTTTTTAGCCATGGCGTTGTCATTTAATTTCTTTTTTAGCCATGGCGTTGTCATTTAATTTCTTTTTTAGCCATGGCGTTGTCATTTAATTTCTTTTTTAGCCATGGCGTTGTCATTTAATTTCTTTTTTAGCCATGGCGTTGTCATTTAATTTCTTTTTTAGCCATGGCGTTGTCATTTAATTTCTTTTTTAGCCATGGAGTGTCAATTAATTTCTTTTTTAGCCATGGCGTTGTCATTTAATTTCCAACTATGAGTTTGAATGTTCCTCTGGTTTCTATCACCTCTCTTTATTAAGTTTAATTGAAACTCATATTAAAAATGAGTTTTCTTAAACTTTATATACAGGTTTGACTGTAATTAGGATAATGTAAAAATGTTAGTCACAGAAACAAGTAACAACATGCAGATAACTAATAACATGCAATCTGATTAATTTAATTCATTTTAACAATTTATACAATATTCAACAAAAAATAAAATTTAAAAAATTCAAAATGGTTACCATAAAATAGTTCTTTCTGATTAAATTCATATTTGGCACAATAAGGAAAAAACAATGCTGGTTTTCATTCTCTATCAGAGTATTTGGATTTCTAATCTTCATTTCTGGCAATGTCTAAATTAAATACAGGTACTTTCTGGTTATAACTCTTGTCAAGTAGATGTTGAATATACAGTTGATTCTCTATACAATGATAGCCTTGTTTTATCTGGATGCTATTTATATTCACAGGTAACACTACTAATATATTCTCTCTAAATAGACATGTGTACTGTTTAAGTAATATTATAATTGACAAGGAATAGTATAAAAAGCACCCTGCTGTATGCCAGCTCATTATAAAATATTGTCACAGAAGAGATGCATATTCAGCTACTATGCCCCTGGTGGATAGAGCTTTATTAAATGTTCCTTCCTGGCAGGATAACTGGTTACCGGACAGCTACCATATTGTTGTATATGCTCATAGATACAGGGATAACAGAATACAAACCTGAAAAGTAATAAAAACAAATTTATGATTTAATGACTGGGGGTTCATTATTATTCATGGGTTACTAATATGTATGCAGACTTTGGCAAAACTGTAAAATCCAATATCCACCAAAATACAATTTTCCTTAACCCAAGTAAATAAATGAATACACAGTAAGTATACATCACACTTGGGGTAATTGTAATTGTAATCGTTAATTAGCTGTAATTAATTATAATTTTTTTTTAAGTAATCATTGTAATCATTTTAAATCAGCCAAAAATCTGATTACATGTAATTTAATTTATTCAATTACTTTGATCAAAACACCCTGTAATCCTGATACTTTTTGATTACATTTGTAATCAGATGTAATCATTAATTTAATCACACTTTAAGAAATGATGTAATCATTAATTTAATTTAATCGTACAAATGACAAAGTAATTGTAATTTAATCAATTTCATTGAAAGTAATCGGACCCATCTCTGGTATACATTGAATTGTATGTTTATCAGACAACCTCATATAATATGTTTTTTGATTCATTCTGTTAAATTTATTCACAAATTCTATAGACTCAAGATTTATTATTACTTGAAAAACTGTTTATACACTTATTTTATGTTAATAATGTAGTTATAACTATATCAGAAAACATAATTTTAAGTAGCTCCATCTAAAACTAATAGATTGGATGTATATAAAGTGACACCTACCCTGACACAGATAAAGCTGTATTATTTGTCCTTCTCTTTAGACACACGGGACATATATATAAAGTGCCACCTACCCTGACACAGATAAAGCTGTATTATTTGTCCTTCTCTTTAGACACACAGGACATATATATAAAGTGACACCTACCCTGACACAGATAAAGCTGTATTATTTGTCCTTCTCTTTAGACACACAGGACATATATATAAAGTGACACCTACCCTGACACAGATAAAGCTGTATCATTTGTCCTTCTCTATAGACACACGGGACATATATATAAAGTGACACCTACCCTGACACAGATAAAGCTGTATTATTTGTCCTTCTCTTTAGACACACGGGACATATATATAAAGTGACACCTACCCTGACACAGATAAAGCTGTATCATTTGTCCTTCTCTTTAGACACACGGGACATATATATAAAGTGACACCTACCCTGACACAGATAAAGCTGTATTATTTGTCCTTCTCTTTAGACACACGGGACATATATATAAAGTGCCACCTACCCTGACACAGATAAAGCTGTATTATTTGTCCTTCTCTTTAGACACACAGGACATATATATAAAGTGACACCTACCCTGACACAGATAAAGCTGTATTATTTGTCCTTCTCTTTAGACACACAGGACATATATATAAAGTGACACCTACCCTGACACAGATAAAGCTGTATCATTTGTCCTTCTCTATAGACACACGGGACATATATATAAAGTGACACCTACCCTGACACAGATAAAGCTGTATTATTTGTCCTTCTCTTTAGACACACGGGACATATATATAAAGTGACACCTACCCTGACACAGATAAAGCTGTATCATTTGTCCTTCTCTTTAGACACACGGGACATATATATAAAGTGACACCTACCCTGACACAGATAAAGCTGTATCATTTGTCCTTCTCTTTAGACACACGGGACATATATATAAAGTGACACCTACCCTTACACAGATAAAGCTGTATTATTTGTCCTTCTCTTTAGACACACGGGACATATATATAAAGTGACACCTACCCTGACACAGATAAAGCTGTATCATTTGTCCTTCTCTTTAGACATACGGGACATATATATAAAGTGACACCTACCCTGACACAAATAAAGCTGTATCATTTGTCCTTCTCTTTAGACATACGGGACATATATATAAAGTGACACCTACCCTGACACAGATAAAGCTGTATCATTTGTCCTTCTCTTTAGACACACGGGACATATATATAAAGTGACACCTACCCTGACACAGATAAAGCTGTATCATTTGTCCTTCTCTTTACATACGGGACATATATATAAAGTGACACCTACCCTGACACAGATAAAGCTGTATCATTGGTCCTTCTCTTTAGACATACGGGACATATATATAAAGTGACACCTACCCTGACACAGATAAAGCTGTATCATTGGTCCTTCTCTTTAGACACACAGGACATATATATAAAGTGACACCTACCCTGACACAGATAAAGCTGTATCATTGGTCCTTCTCTTTAGACACACAGGACATATATATAAAGTGACACCTACCCTGACACAGATAAAGCTGTATCATTGGTCCTTCTCTTTAGACACACAGGACATATATATAAAGTGACACCTACCCTGACACAGATAAAGCTGTATCATTGGTCCTTCTCTTTAGACACACAGGACATATATATAAAGTGACACCTACCCTGACACAGATAAAGCTGTATCATTGGTCCTTCTCTTTAGACACACAGGACATATATATAAAGTGACACCTACCCTGACACAGATAAAGCTGTATCATTGGTCCTTCTCTTTAGACACACAGGACATATATATATAAAGTGACACCTACCCTGACACAGATAAAGCTGTATCATTGGTCCTTCTCTTTAGACACACAGGACATATATATAAAGTGACACCTACCCTGACACAGATAAAGCTGTATCATTGGTCCTTCTCTTTAGACACACAGGACATATATCATGCGGTGGGAGGGTATCATCTACATCAGACTAAAATATATAATATATAATTAAAATTATTATCTTCACAATGTTCGATTATAAATCTAATATTAAAATTTAAGATGACATAAATTTGCAAGAAATATATGGCATAATTTTTTTCCTCTGAACATAACGGAGCTTATACGATACACATTTTCTTTAAGAGTATGAGTAGATGAGGTTCTTTTTGGTTATTGTTTACTTCACCAAATTTTTAAGTTAAAAAAGGTGAAAAACTGAAAAATCGTCATTTAAGGGCAATAAAGGTCAACTAACAATCTAGGTCATATTGTGGTTTTTCTTGCTGATCATTAGAGTTTTTTTTAAAGATTCTATCTGTCTATTAATATATTTTTATAGATATTAGCCATAACACATATAAATGGTTAAAATCATCATTCAAGGGCAAAAACTCTTTTAGGAGTGGACTGAAGATTTCAGCCATGTTCAGTTAGTTGTAGATCCTGTCATGCTGATCATTTTTAACTTTTCTAGAGAATTGATCTATCAACTATAGATTTTAAGATGTAAGACAACAACACAAAACATTGCTAAAAATTGTCATTAAAGGTCAATAACCCTAATAAGGTGTCATCTGCTTACCTTAGGAGGATCTGGAGTAGGCATTGCCAGTAATGAGGGAGCATTATTATCACTAGTATACCACCAATCAAGAAACTGAAGAAAGAACACGCCCACTGACAGACCAGTTGATAAGGTCACTGCGGTTAGATTTACTGCTTTCTTGCATGCAAACAGTAATTTATTATTCAAGCTGAAATGATAATGTTAATCTGTAAGACAAAACTGCCATCTTGTCAAAATAAACTTTTAGAAAATATATTTTTAATAAGGCGATGAAACTTACAGGTCTTATTTTCTTTTTGGTTTGGCTCTCTAATGATATGGACAAATCAAATTTTAACTGGACTATTTCCTGTTTTGATTTATTTGACAATCCTTAAACATGTTTAACATGAATGCTACAAAATGGAGAATGTTCCTAGCCTTTATAAATTAAAAAAATGCATAGGAAAAAACATATTTTTTTCTCATTTGTTTTGCACTGTTTTATTTCAAGGTCAAAATATTTTTATAACATAATTTCATGTCATGATACTACTTTTGACTCACCTTAAATCTTGCCACACTTCTGGACTATGAACATGTGTTGACTGTAAATCGTCCTCTGTTTGATGAACTAATTCTACACCGGAAAGTCTGACAAATGGAGAATGCCATTTTGATTTACCAAACATGTAAGATATTAAATGTACCAGAATATTGCCTTCCCAGACCATATGGATGTAAGGATACACTGCTACAAATGCTTTATATAATTTGCATAACAACGTGTTCTGAAATGGAAAGAAAAGAAATCTGAAGTACAATATATGGTCTCAACCATAGGCGAATACCTAGCTGTATAATCATCCTGTATTAACCTCATGATCTTTGCTACCTCTTGTCGTTTACAGTATGAATGCCTTAAAGTTATACCAGATTGTAATTTAATAATGTTATTTTTGTAGTTTTAAGAAAAAGGATAGCAAAACTCTCATACAAGCAGGTTTTATGTGAACTATATAATATTAAACAAATATATATTTACCTGACTGAGTCTTCCTGTGTTTATTTTGTGTCTCAATTCTTCAAAAATGAAGTCCAACTTATGTTTTATATATGGCAAAATGACCTACAAAGAGTGAGTTTTTATTGAAATATTTTCATAACAATACTGATACTTGTATATCTTATATCTAACTTGTCAAAAAGTAGAAAAATTCAAAAAGAGAATAAAAATTCATGCAGAGCTTACTCATCTAAGTACACAAAGTTTAATTAATTTGTTCCTGTGGTGGAATGTAGGTAGATTTAAAATAAAGTAGTCTAAAGCAAGTTGTTTTCCTATTAATTGGTAGTGATTAAAAGCCAAGTCAAGATATATGTGCTATGATGTGAAAAGAAATGCTACTGTTCACACTGTTTCCAACTCAAAACATTGTCTGCTATTCTTGACTCAGAACTGCCTTTTTTTATTATAGAGTTATCTCCCATTTTCAGAATAAATACTGGACTGATATACAAAATACAAAAAGATCAATTGATTCTTATTCATTTCATAAGGCTTTTTACTGGAAGGCAGAAACATATTTGTATTGTTCTCAATAGTTTCTGATATCAAAGCAATATCATGCCTACATGAACAAAGAATTACGTGGATACATAATCATGATAATGATTTTCAGGTAATTTCATCTTTGTAACATGAGATTAACTTTACTTCATGCACCATATGACAAAAAGCTTACATTTAAGCAATGTATTATAAATTATCATTATCTAACGCTTACTATCCAAAATTTTACACAAAGCCATTAGACAGAATTCTTTAATCTACATGTACACTTAAAACTATGACATCTATACTTTAAATGACAGTCAACAAAAACATATTTCCTATTTTAACTGTCAACAAAATCTTACCAAGCATAAGATAGATTTAATAAGACAACGTTTTGGAAGTTTTGTATCTTGATCCTTCTGACAAGCAACTCTTTTAATACCATAAAAGTTTTCAGCAAAAGATCCACCTGAAATAGAATTAAAAGACACAATCATATGTGGGTTATAGGGTTATAGCTGTTAAAGCGAATGAATATAAATTTCTATGGTCAACTCTATGTTTAATAAAAAGTAAAGTAGTTTTACGTTACTTTAAATGTTTCAAGACTTGTGAACATGATGGCTGAAATGAGAGTTAGTCTCAGTGCAGGTTTTGTTGGTGTTATGGATATATATACTTTACCATATATTTGCAGTAGCTTTCATTTAACAGTATTCAGTTAATATATATGAAATTATGTGTTATTTTGACAGAATTTTTATTACATATATATAATTGAATTCATTTTTTAAGTTGAGACTTGACTGTGTCATCTAATTTAGTATGGGTATATGGGTTTAGTTTAGGAAAACAAAATTCTCATTTTTTTTAACATCAATTATTGTGCCACTTATCCAAAAATAAAGTAATAATTTGACTTACTGTATGAACGTAAATAATAATTCTGTAGAATTAGATCAAGTATTGTGTATATTTCATCGTAAAATCTCAGCATCCATGCAAATTTATCTGGCTTTGTCTCTGCTAAAACCTAAAAAGACAAATATATATGAATAATAAGTAAATGAAACTTTGTCTAGACTATTCTTTGACAGGATACATAATTTCATTATTATATATATACAGTATAAAGAAAACATGTTTTCAAGAGGGACATGAATAACTATGAAATAATGTCAAGACATGATCAAAGCATTTATAAGACAGATACTTCATTAAAAACATAAATATTGTCAGTGGAAAGAATTTCACAGGACACAATTGAGCATTAAAAATGAATTTGTTACAAATTATTGTTACAGTATTGATTAACATTTTATTGATTGCTAAATTAACTAGCTTCCCTCATGATTATTTCAGCATGCAGCGGTAATGTACAGTGTTTTGGGCTGAATCAGACTGTGAAATTGCAAAAACACAAAAAAATGTCTTTTAGGGGCAATAACTTCCTCCACGAGTCTATCAGATCTGGATATAAAAAATGTGTATGCTCATATATATATTGCTTTTATTGTTGGATTAAATTCTTAAAAACATATAAAAATATGAAGTGGAATGATTGTTCATGAGACAATAATCCATCAGAAACCAAATGTACAGCCTTCATGGCCTTAAACCATGTCAAAATATTTAAATTTTGAATTTATTTTTAGTTAGAATTGATGGTATATGTAGATATTCAATTTGAATTTGGAACCTAAACCATACAATCATGACAATTGTGATGCTTAACTTACGTTAAGTTTATTTATTTCATTTATACAAATTAGTTTTGTTTAATTCAACTGAAGGAAAGAATTGACATAGTTTTTTTTCGGAAAAAAGGAGACGGCAACAATTCTTAAACAGATTTTGAATCTCAATAGGTGCAATCAGAGTCTTGAGAGCATGATTCTTGCAAGAAATTTTTTTTTTTATTCTCCAGTACTGTTAACAGACGGCTTAAAGGAATTGCTTCCTTTACACATATTTTAGATACTTTAAGTCGTCTGTTAGCAGTACTGGAGAATATAGAATTAGCATTGCACCTATACACCTTATCGCTATTTGTCTGCCATTACTGGATATCACACAGGTTCCCGTAAAATTTTGACGTCATAAAACAAATATCTCACGCCACATCGGTACCTCGAATGACCGAATAACACTTGTAATGACCAAATAACACTTTAAATTTTAATATTAGCACACATTGGTGACTTTTAAACATTGATTATTAAATAATAGTATATTATCGATGTATTTCATAACTCATAAATGATTTATAGAAGACACATAAGTTCATTAAAAACTTTTAAAATTTAGTGTGTACATCCAATATGGTAACCACGGAAATCACAATGGCCGCCATGTACACACTAAACTTTAAATGATCTTTATGAACTTTTTTTTTTTTTTAACATCTTATGAACTTATCTTCTTTCAGTAATTCATTTTTAATTGTTGTAAAATACATCGATAATATATTAATATTTAATAATCAATGTTAAGTCACCAATATGTGCTAATATTAAAATTTCACGTGTTATTCGGTCATTACAAGTGTTATTCGGTCATTCGTGTTACCCCACGCCACAATGGAAAAGTGATTGTGTATGACGTCAAAAGTTCAAGCGGCCAGGTCAGCCGGGATTAGTGATAAGGTGTATTGAGATTCATTGATTGATTGATTGTTGGTTGCTTAACGTCCATGTATTGAAATTCAAAATCTGTAGTTAAGCTAAGAGTATCATTCAATTAAACCCAATGTGAAAATCTATACTATTCCTTGCCTTTATGGCATGTTTAAGAGCAGGTCTTATTGTGCTCATAAGACTGTCCTGGGCAAGAACTTCAAAAATAGACGGTTTTGAAGTGAATACAGCAGATGTCAAGTGCGTTGCACTTTCGGCCATTGTTTTTCAGGGATCTGTTAACTTAAATAAGTATTTGTATTTTAAGCTCCCTTCTTTTTTGAATAAATATCAAGAAACTTCAAGCAAATTTGTATTTTGGTTTGTTTTGTATGGAGCATGGACTTTGAGAAAGGTCATGGTCATATTTAGCTTTTAGGTTATTAGAGTCTAGCCAGATTATTTCTGTTTGGAGCCTTTCGAAGTATAACTAAATACACAAAATGAAATCAATAACAACAACACACAACAATGAACTTAATTAGGAATGATCCAAACGGTCAAAATGCTCACAAAAAAAAAACAATACCTAAAAATTAACTTTAAAAATTTGTGTACATATATTTTATATTTTTCGTTGATATTATTCTTTAAAATTCAATATATTATGTTTTCATTTATAACGTTTGAGTGCGTTGTATTTTAAAATCTTTCACATTTATTAGTCGTATTTCATAAAGTGCTCGAAAAGAACAATCTCATGTAATCTTGCTGCTCTCAGTTTTCCACTGTCACTTCCGGCTTGTCATCAACATAAATATATTTTGCAGGTAAAATGCTCAAAATTTGTTATTATTTCACTTAAGATCTATAATTATATCGTTGTTTGATGAGATAATTGTTAAACTTTAAAATGTGAACACTAATTTCATTACAAATTGATGATGGAATTGAAAAAAAATGAATTAAATACATTGGGAATAGACCATGACACACCCCCAAAGCCGGCAAAGGCCAAATCCATTAGAAATCGTAAAAATGAGAGAAATATGAATACAGATATTACTTATTATGATTCAATACCTCTGTGTTCTTTTTGAATAAAACATTTATAGTGTCTAATATACGTAATATGAGGCAGGCATTACCTGTGAATGGGGACGAAGTCTATATGATTATTTTTTTAAAATCAAACATGTTAAAAAGAGAAACGAAAATACCGTAACGTTTCCGATTTTGTTTCTGTTGTTGGGGATTTTAGTTGTGAAGTTATTTAATTTATGACGTCATATTCAATGTAAACAAAGAAACGCTGTCATCAGGTAACTTTTTTTTTTTATAATAAACAATTTTTAGAAATGAATTAGTATTAAGTTCCTTTCTTAGACTGATAAATATACATTTTATTCAAAGTCTCATGCAACCAAGACCGGAAATGGAAGTAGATTTCTGCGCAGATCCGGAAATTCAAAAACGCGACAAAAATTCTTTTAAACGATTTTGAGTTCATTAGTACAATGAAAAATTCAGGAAATATTCCGGATTTTTTTTTTTTTATTTTTTTTTTTATTGAATTTTCTACTGTAATAGGGGACTTTGTCCCCATATTATTGGTACAATGTACAGATGTACATCTCACAGCTCCAACTTGCATTACTCTTTATTTATTCACCCAGTGATCGGGAAGGACGTGCGCCATGCGCCAATTGCGCTTTTCAACCAAAAAAGGTGCATAGAGTGACAAATGTATAAGCACCCACGTGGCGCACGATATTTTGCACACCGTTTTGAAAAGTTTAGATATCATCACATGATCATAAAATGGATTTCAGATTGTGTTTCGTGTCGCCATGTGTATGTTCAAAACAGTGTAGTGTTCCCGCCAATGACACGAGCACTGCCTATATATTTTTGAGACGTCTCGGGCATTTTCTATGGTAATAAAAGCAGCATGCAGTATAATTGATTACCCAAAAAATGTAATTAACCATCATTCATGATATAATTTTTTTTAAACAACTTTAAATTTGTGAAATTTGAATTTTTTGGTCATTAGCTCGTTTGAATACTCGTTTGAATATTTTGTAAACATGCCTTCAGGGAATTGTTGTTGTGTCTTATCAATTAACATTACTCTCTACTGTTATTCTTTTCCATGAAAAGAAGTTATAATAATATAAGAAGTGCAAACGTCCTTTTATACGGAACGTCTCAAATATAGTATGGCAATTGACGAAGACCTAAATTTAATGTAAAGTATAAACGTGAACATGAACACGGCAACAGTACCAGTTTTAACATTGTAAATAAAGGTTATGTTATAGGGTAGTTTTTGTATTTAAAGTTTTTTATGTCATTTTTTGAAAACATTTTATTTTGATTTTATTAAAAAGAAAATTGTAAAATTATTATGTCAGGTAAATTTTGTTCTGTCAGCATGTCACTAATTACTCAAGTCAAAAGTAATATAATTAACTTATCTTTTAATTTAATTAAATTGACACTATTCTTATATTTTACCTTTGACAGTTTTGTAGTAAATTGTGATTACTCAAATTACATAAATTTATAGTTAGTAATACTCGTCATAATTTGAGCTCTTACTAGATGTGCTATAAATTGTACAGTCAACTTTTTGAAATCATTGAAGTCACAATGTAGTCATGATGTAGTTACCAGTGTAGTCTCGTCGGTGTGATCCAGATAGGAGTGCTTCCAAAGCCAACCAGGCTCAGCTACTCAGGAGAAACGCTATCTCAAAAGACAGCTCAACGCAACTGTAATCGTTCAACCAGACAACATCAACTTAGTACGTGCGTGCATTTCCTATCATGATTTTCTTGATAGAGGGTTACTGCTCACAAGGAAGCTATTAAATCAAGAGTTCCAAATGGTGAAGTTGAAATCATCCCTTCGTAAATTTTACGGACGCCATCACGAGTTGGTTGACCGTTATGGAATAACCATTTCACAAATGATATCGGATATGTTCCTCGCGTCGTAACTACAATCCCCTTCCCTTTCATGAATTTGACCTACCGAATTAGACTATTTACCGGATTTGTAATCGCATAGGCAACACGACGGGTGCCGCATGTGGAGCAGGATCTGCTTACCCTTCCGGAGCACCTGAGATCACCCCTAGTTTTTGGTGGGGTTCGTGTTGTTTATTCTTTGGTTTTCTATGTTGTGTCGTGTGTGCTGTTGTTTTTCTGTTTGTCTTTTTCATTTTTAGCCATGGCGTTGTCAGTTTGTTTTAGATTTGTGAGTTTGACTGTCCCTTTGGTGTCTTTCGTCCCTCTTTTAGTATATTTGGAACATTTTGGACTTTAACTTTAAATTGTGAATTGGATTAGTGAAATTAGTGACTTTATTAATTGGAACATTTGGACTTTATTTGTTTGTAAATTGTTTTGGCATCATTGTTAGTATTTGGACCTGTTACTATATAAAACTGTTACAACTTGCTGCTTGCTTTATAGTTTTGCCTGCCATTGCTTAAGTCTTGTGAAAGACTGACCCACTGTGCCTTGGGCTGTGCATGTTCGATAGTCCCCCTTAAACTCGACGTGCATTGGCTCTTGGTGACAGTTATCCTAAATGATTTGCCCTGTTCGGAAGAAGTTATGCATTGGAATTGAAATTATAAAAGCACAGGAACAATATCCATGATATCAATTAGAATCATAACAGTAACCACTTATAATCTCTTTGCTGAAATATACACTTTTTTTTTAATTGTAAACAAATGGCCCACACATTTGAGAACATGGCCTTTTAATTCAAAAAACGGCCCATTGAATTCATTTTTAGGGGGCCCTGGGCACATAGAAAAAAAATCCTTCCAGATCACTGGTCACTCCTTAGTTACGCCTGACATGAAGTTTGATTAAGCTTAGAGTAAATACAAGTGAATTCCAATTTAAATGCCAATATTCTTTTTTTATTCGGAAACAACAAAATTTGCAGAAAGCATTTGATACTCCTTCCTATATTTAACCATCTTCGCTAGCCAAGGGTTACGATCCACTCCCTCTCTCTTCACCCTTGGCGGATTGAGATAAAATTTCGGAGACACAGGGTAAGGATTTTTATTGGTTGCAGTCGAAAATGATTACGTGTAAATGTAGAAAGTGTTTGTAAACAATTGCCACGTGTTTATTGTGCAACAAGTCTTTACATCCCTAAACATACGACTATATTTAGTGACAACTTGAATGTTTTTAATAAAGTAATAGAAGTTCCTGTGTATGTTTCATGCACAAATGTATGAATGCTGACATATATTTTCGTTTCCGGCTTTACCAAGTCAGGGGTGGATCCAGCCATTTTAAAAAGGGGGGGTTCCTAACCCAGGACAAAGGGGGGGTTCCAATTACATGTCCCCATTCAAATGCATTGATCGTCCAAAAAAAAGGGGGGGTTCCAACCCCCGGAACCCCCCCTCTGGATCCGCACCTGCAAGTGTGTAGAATATAGACGCTACCATGTTTTTACCTCCAAATTGAAGAGTTCAAGTGCTACCATTGGTCAAGAATAATGTATTCAGAATGGACGTGACTTAAATCTTCCGGCAGATGGCCCAACATTGTTTTCTCAAATGTTGGCTCAATCCGCCAAGGGTGAAGAGAGCGGGAGTGGATCGTAACCCTTGGCTAGCGAAGATGATATTTAACCGGATTTTTGTGACAAAAATGTTGGTTATTGATTTGGGGATGTGCAGCGGGCAGGCGGACGGGCGGTCGGTAATCAAATGTTGTCTGTGCATTAACTCATGAACCGTTCAACCAAAGCTTTTAAAATTTTAATATGTTGTTACTGACAACTAAATGAAGGTCAAGTTCAATAATGACGGTTTTGACTTTTACCGTTCAGGAGTTATGGTTTTTGAAAGATTGAAAAATTTCGTTTTCAGTCGTGTCCGTGCATTTACGCATGAACCATTCAACCAAAGCTTTTTAAATTTTAATATGTTGTTACTGATGACAAAATGGAGGTCAAGTTCAATAATTTCGATTTTGACTTTTACCGTTCAGGAGTTAAGGTTCTTGAAAGATAAAAAAATGACGTTTCCATTCATGTTGTTGCATTTACTCATGAACCATTCAACCTTAGCTTTTCAAATTTTAATATGTTGATACTGATGACAAAATGGAGGTCAAATTTGATATTGACGATTTTCACTTTCACTGTTCATCAGTTATGGTTCTTGTGATATTGCCAGAACACAAATAAATTTTAATAAATCTGGTTTGCTGTCGTTGTGACAGCCTCTTGTTTATTCAATACCCTGAGAAAAACAAATCCAGAAAAAAGAAGCAATACAGGTAGATGTTTCTGGGCAAATGCATGAAGCTGAAATGATTTTTGATTAATTCAGTATTTGTCTTTTAAATTGCAGGTTGATTAAAAAGACCATTCAAGATGACAGACTCCAAGTATTTCACCACCACCAAAAAGGGTAATTATGTTCTACTAATTAAACATGTTAGAAGTCAGGTTGTCTTAACACAGTAATATACTTTTATGAATTAATATTAAACTAAGAAGACATATTCAAACCTTAAAGTCAGGTATGAGAATTAGAGAAAAGACAGAGAAGAGATATTTACATGAAATACACATGTCTATTTTATTTATCTGGTTGTTACTAGTAGTATGTATGTATTAACAACACAGGGCACTATCTGTATACTATAGATTAGGACAATCTTCTTCTATTCAAACATTCTTTTTTAGATACATTGTACCACTGTTTTATCAAATGAAAAAGGAAAAAAAAAACTTTATAAATTTTGTGCATTAAAAGTGCTCATCTGGATTCATTGATTCATTTTTATTGGGAAGCTCAAGCCCAAACACTTAACAGAACAGAACAGAACAGAACAGAACATATTTTATTTCCAATTAAGGGCCCACAAGGGGCATACAGAGTATACATGAATAAGGCAAAAGAATATTGATTTGCATAGATACATAGATACAAACAAAATTTTTTTTTTTTTTACATACAGTTACAATTCAATTACTAACTCATATTCACTTTAATAAATTTACCAACAGCATTAAGGACCTGATTGTCTTCACAGTTTAATAAATAAATAAATTTATGCTGATTATCAAGTATAGAAAAATTTGGAATTCTTTGACAAACAAAGTCAAAGAGAGCATCTCTATCTGATTTAAAATTTTCACAGTTAGTTAAAAAATGGATTTCATCTTCAACACAGCCAGAGGAGCATTTTTTGCAAATTCTTTCATTTCGTGGAATATTTGAAAAACGACCAACTTCAATTTGAAGCTTATGAGCAGAAATACGTAATTTGCATATAGATCTTCTAAAATCAAAGTTCTTAATTAAAGAAAGATAATTTTCATAACCAAAATTCTGCTTAAATTTCACATAATTAAACAGTTTTCCATCAGAAGCTTTATTTTGGCTAGCATACCAATTGCTAATATATTTAGTGTGAATTAATTTACTAGATATGTTCAAAAATTTATATTGTCCGAAATGTTTTACTTCTTGTTTAATTTCAAAAACTTCTAATACTTTTTTAACAAATGAGAACCAAGAAGTTATGTTAGATTTGTGAAGCTCTTGGCTGCATTTATAAGCATCTTTCAATAGACTGAATTCAGCTGTAAGATTTTCAAATCTATACCAGTATTTTACAATTGACTTTACAATATCATAATGTAAGGGGAAACGTCCCAGTTCTGATAATACAGCAAAATTGACACTCCTTTTGTGTACACTAAGTATAAATTTAGAAAATTTAAGATGGAGATTCTCACACTTAAGATTTTTAAAAATATTTTCAAGATTAAATAAGGAAGACTGTAATTTATTACAAGAGACATTATAACCTCCCCATACCTCTGAATTATATAACAGAATGGGTTTAAGGGTATGATCAAAAATATGAACACAAGATTTTATTCCAGGAGACACATTGATAAAATCCTTTCTAAGTTTATAGTAGGCCTTAAGAGCCTTATTATAAAGTTCAGTTTTAGCTAGATGAAAACTTCCAGAAGCAGTAAAGTGAACACCTAAATATTTGTAATGAGCGACACAGTCAATCAAGTTATTCTGCAGTCGAAAATTCTCCTGAATTTTCCTTCCAGCCTTATTAAAAATTATGACTTTAGTCTTTTTAATATTAACTTTCAGGCACCAGTCAGCACAATATTTTTCTAGCTGATCAAGTCTACTTTGAAGCCCTGTGGCTGATGTTGACATAATCACAATATCATCCGCATACATCAAACAATTTAATTTCTCTGAGTGCAGGGAAACTGCATCAAGACAGGAGTCAAGATAAGATGGGAAGTCATTTATAAAAATTTTAAATAATGAAGGACTCAAGTTGTCTCCTTGTCTTACACCTAATTTAATGCTAAAAGGGTCAGTGAGAGAAGCTCCAACTCTTACACATGCTTTACTATTATTATACATATCTGATATAATATTATAAAATAAAGTACCAACTTAAAGGCCAAAATGCACTTGTATAAATGTGTAAAAACGATAGGACGAAAATAAGCAAAATTCAAAACTGAACCCTTTTCAACTTTAGTCCAACAGTCATCCCTCAATCATAAACTGTATAATTACAGGTGAGATATTCGAATTGAAGTCAGAATTACAGAGTGAGAAAAGAGAAAAGAAAAAAGAAGCAGTAAAGAAAGTAATAGCCAGTATGACAGTTGGTAAAGATGTTAGGTTTGTAGCAATTTTAAATGTGTATTAGATAATGACATTGAGGTTAATGTGAAGAACTGATAAATTATTAAATAGAATATGATTTTAATAGCAATTGCATATATAGCTGAATGAGAACATGTATTACTATTTTCAGAGAGGATCATCATGTGTCTTGATCTTTGCTAGTGATCAGCATTTACCTACATTTTATACAATGTAACAAATAACAAAAGGCCCAACAAATTAACTCATTTGCAGTATCACTAATTCATATCACATCTTTTATGCTTGTTCAGTGTGATATATCAACTATCTCTTCTTGTAGAAAGTGGATAACATATAACAACCTTAAGAGGAAGTGATATTTCTTATTGTCCTGTTTACATTCTGATGAAAATATAGCAAATTCTTTTTTGGGTCATCGTATCCTTTCAGCAAATTTCAAATTCAGCAAATTTCAAACAGAAGAACAGCCATAAAATTTCTGTTAATGTATTGGTTATATTTCAGTATTTGAAAAGATTGTCATGGAATTTTTTTCCAACATTATAACTTCTTTTCATGTATGTTATAAATATGTGTGTGTAAAAAACTTCTCTCAGAAATATTTTTTTATCATTTTCAGTGCATTGTTCCCTGATGTTGTAAACTGCATACAAACAGACAATCTAGAATTAAAGAAGTTGGTATATTTATATCTGATGAATTATGCCAAAAGTCAACCAGACATGGCAATCCTAGCTGTCAATACATTTGTCAAGGTAAATTTATGATTTTTACAGAACATTCTAGGTTTTGTCATTTTTTGTCGATAGTCTTGAATTGAAAGAATGGTCACACATTCACTGTAACATTGGTGATTTATAATTATATTGTGCTTATAGGTTTCAACATAGAAAAGAAGTTGAACAACTCACTTTAACTGTCTGTTAAACTGAAAAGTAGTGAAAGGTTTTGCTTCACCTTTGTTTTGTTTTGAAACCTAGGGTTATTCCAATATAAACTTCTGTTTAAATGGAAAATGAAGAGATATGTATAATTGGGTTGAAACATTTTATCTACATAAAACCACATTCATTGACATTATAACATTGTAGAAGTGCAACAAGTGTATTAAAATGTATGAAAAACCTTTGTCACAAAAGATACAAATTTAACTTGGAAAATATCTACTTTTATGATTATAAAAGGAATTGTTTAATTGTTTTTCTAGGACTGTGAAGATTCCAATCCATTGATCCGAGCTCTGGCCGTGAGAACTATGGGTTGCATCAGAGTTGATAAGATTATAGATTACCTGTGTCAACCTCTAAGGAACTGTCTGAAGGACGAGGATCCCTATGTAAGGAAGACAGCTGCTGTTTGTGTTGCCAAATTATATGATATCAATGCACAGCTGGTGGAGGACCAAGGATTCTTGGATCTGTTACGTGACATGCTGTCAGATTCTAATCCAATGGTAGGAAAAACTTCATTATATTATATTGCTATTTTACGAAATTTTCGTTTGATCTTACTGACTGATAATTTCCTTTCTCAGCACAGTGTAGTGAAATGAAAAAATTATCGCTAGAAACTAAGAGAGCACATACCGTTGTCAATGAAAAAATAACAAGTCATCATAGGTAAAATAGCGATAAAAAGATTATCATTTGTCATCTCAACTCGATTGCTGTAATCACTTTTGCCATACTGGCACTAGCGACAAAATTAATATCATTGAGATCACTAAATTTAATCTATATTTATATGCTGCAGGTCATTCATTGTTTATTTTAATACTATATTTAAGATAGTGTCTTATCTATATCTACCCTGTGACAGTATCTTTACACAAACATGACACCACCATACAAATCATGCTCACAACTATTGAGGGATGAAAGTAAAGGACATCAATTCAAACACATATGCTGTCATATCTCAGAACTGCATTCAAGTATTTTTTGATTCAATCAGAATGTGTTAAGTAATTTAGTTTGAAGTACAAATAAATTCCTAAATTATTTCAAGATCATTTTACAATACATGTACTAAGTAACAACATTAAGAATGACTGATCTATGACAAATTGATAGTTTTATGATATAGGGTTAGCGCTATAAAACCAGGTTTAATCCACCATTTTCTACATTTGAAAATGCCTGTACCAAGTCAGGAATATTACAGTTCTTGTCCATTTGTTTTTGATGCGTTTTGTTATTTGATTTTGCCATGTGATTATTGACTTTTCCGAATTAACTTTCCTCTAAGTTCAGTATTTTTGTGATTTTACTTTATATAACAGGTTGCGGTCAATAATTGTCTGATATTTTTCAGGTTGTTGCCAATGCTGTTGCAGCTATCTCTGAGATATTAGAATCTTCCCCTACAGCTCAGCAGGTTTTGGAGATGAATGCTAGCACTATTAATAAACTACTAACAGCATTGAATGAGTGTACAGAGTAGGTTTTATAGTTATTTTATTACACATTAACAAGTAATATTATATACACATGTCAGGGTGTTATAATATATTTAATGAAACCAATTATAAAAAACATTAAAAACACAAGTTTGTAAATAACTACATAATTATCAGGAATGTATGAACAGATATGTTATCAAATACAATGAAGCTTTTGAATTAAGAAATTAAAAAAAAATTATCAAATAAGTTTATTCAATTAAAATATTGACCTGTAAATCTTTGAGGCAAACATACAAAAGTGGCTTATTTGTAAATTTAATGTGCTTATGAATAGCTTCCAACAGAACTAATGAATTAATTTCATGCAAAAAAGATAATATATAAAAGAGCATTGATAAAATTGAGAATGGAAATGGGTAATATGTCAAAGAGACAACAACCCAACAAAAAAGCAATCAACATTAACATGATTAATATTTCATTAAAACAACTGCCTTTACTTAAAGAACAATTGACAGACGATTTGTTATTTTCCAGTGTTATACCAACATTTTCTGTAATTTGTGTCTTTATCTCTTTATCAGATGGGGACAGGTGTTTATCCTGGATGCCATATCTAACTACACACCAAAAGATGATAAGGAGGCTCAGAGTATTTGTGAGAGAGTCACCCCACGACTGGCTCATGCTAATGCTGCTGTTGTTTTGTCAGCTGTTAAGGTAGGTTTATAAATGTTCCTGGGACATATAGATTTACTCATAAACTACAGACTTAGGCATATCTCAGAAACCTATGGTATAAATCATTACAACAGTCAATTTGTTTAAAGTGTAATGCTGTTTATTAATTTTTTCTTTAGAAACAGGAATGTGTATTTTTTAGGGTTACAATTTATTTGTCTTTAAAAAAAAACGGGAAGATACAAAGGGGAGATTCAGAACACATTTGTTAAAAAAAAATGTTAAAAAGGCCTTGTCATTATTACACTGAAAGCCAAAGACTAAGCAACAGACATGTAATACATAACTTAAGAAAGATGAAAATATTTTACAAGAAATTAATATTTTGTACATATTTATGTTTTCTTTAGGTGATAATGAAATTCATGGAAATGTTGGATGCCACATCAGAATATGTCCTGACACTTGTGAAGAAGTTAGCTCCCCCTCTTGTCACTCTTCTGTCAGCGGAGGCAGAAATACAATATGTAGCTCTGAGAAATATCAATCTCATTGTACAGAAAAGGTAAGTATTTATTGTTATTAATGCTGATTAGATTAATGTGAAATAAAAATTGATCGTCTTGAATTTGTCTTGAAAAATTACACAATGCGTCATTGCAAATTTGAATTGCCCAAAATTGTTAATTCTTTATGGCTGAATGAAATTGGTGTTGTAAAAAAATGCCATGTCTACATAATACTAACTAGAAAGTTTTACCCCAGTTCAAAATTTTTCAGCTGTTTCCAGATGAAACTCAGGGTGAAATGTAGATATTTTTAGGAGTTTCCTATATGATACTTACTGCAATTTTCCTTTTTAATTAATTGTAATTATTGAAATATATGAACACTGACCAAAAAAAAATTGATTAAGAAGATAAACAAGCACTTATAGATCTGGCAAACTTCATAACCTTAAACAAGCAGATACACTTTGTAAAGTTTAATGATGCTGTGAGGCCTTTTCTTCTTTAATGTTTCAGTTATTTCTTTTTATTTCAGATCAGACATCCTAAAGAATGAGATGAAAGTATTTTTTGTGAAGTACAATGATCCTATATATGTCAAACTTGAGAAATTGGACATAATGATCAGATTGACAAGCCAAGCTAATATAGCACAAGTTCTGGCGGAACTAAAAGAGTAAGTTTGTGTGACAGAACTGATTCATATCAACATTTGCACATTTTTAGTACTAAACAGTTTATTTAACCCAGTCATACATTCTTGATGTAGTAAAATTCTGACTTCAAAATGACTTTCTGAAAATATGGACTTCACTATCTTTTTCAGTATTTTAGTGCTCTTATGAATTGATTTTAAGCCTAAAAAAAAAAAAAATTATCTGCCACCAATGGGTCTTCAACACAGTGAGAAAATTCTGCATCTGGAGGCAGACTTCAGCTGGCCCCTTTAGAAAATGTATACTATTTAGCAAAAATGGACATCACAATAAACTATGAAACATATAAATGAACCAAAACGAGTGGGGTATGTTTTTTAACATGTTGTGCATCTTGATGTTATGTAATGTTTTCCTTTTATTATAGATATGCCACAGAGGTTGATGTAGACTTTGTCAGGAAGTCCGTCAGAGCTATTGGTCGGTGTGCCATCAAGGTAGAACCAGCAGCAGAGAAGTGTGTCAGCACATTACTTGACCTTATACAGACAAAGGTCAACTATGTTGTACAGGAAGCTATTGTTGTTATTAAGGTAATAGTCTTGTATTTGTATTAGTTTCACTTCAAATAAAAATAAAAAATGTCAAAGATTGGTTGACTGTAGTTTACTTCACATCAAGTGGCAAATTTTTCATGCTTATTCAAAATAGGTAAACAATGAATAAGTCAGTAGATATATGAGGAGGCCCACTTGGATTAAGGGTATAAAATTACAGTTATGTTGGATAAGGTCAGGAAAATTGCTCATCATAAACCAGTTACAAACTTCTTGAATATTTGAAGCAAAGCCTATCTATTGTGCAGAGAGCAAGTCAGATTAAATATATTCTTTCCGATTATGCTCTCTTATAAAAAAACTAATCTTGTCAGTCCAAATAGAATCCAAATAATAAGCTGCCATAACAAATTGAAATAATATCATCATAGTAAAATTAATTTATGAAATATATTTAGCACCATAAACGTCAATAGTTATATAATAATATAGTTTTTATTAAAAGCTTATCCATAAGTTAGATAGTGACATTCAAGTGACAATGTTTACACTGTTAGTGTTATTGTAAATATATCTTCTACTAAATATTCAAAAATAAAAATTAGAATAGATAGAATTCTTACAATCCCATATATATCAACATTTTAAATCCTAGGGTTAAAATGTAAAAAGGAATTGGAAATGATTTGATGAAATCTAATGTATTTTTTCTAAGAATTTGAATGTTGTTGTCAAATCTTTAGTATTATATAAAAGACATTTTACTTTTTTTTTGGCATACTCATAGCAATTTCAAAAAAAAATAAAAGCCAAAATATTTTAATGCATGCCAAACACCAGTTACTTATTCTTTATATTATTTGACAGGATATCTTCAGAAAGTACCCCAACAAATATGAGAGTATTATTGCAACACTCTGTGAGAATCTGGACACTTTGGATGAGCCAGAAGCAAGGTAGATATGATATCCATAGTATATATGAGATTTAACTACTAGTATTACTGTTTTAAAATTACTAGTATTACTGTCAACTTCATGATAATTTAGAAATTAGAAGATTCACTAGTGCATTGCAGAAATTGAAGTTATATATCTTATGCATATCATGAAAGAGGGACGAAAGATACAAGAGGGACAGTCAAACTCATAAATCGAAACTAAACTGACAATGCCATGGCTAAAAATGAAAAAAGACAAACAAACAAAGAATAGTACACATGGCCACTGCACATGGCACAACATAGAAAACTTAAGAATAAGCAACACGAACCCCAACACAAACTAGGGGTGATCTCAGGTGCTCCGGAAGGGTAAGCAGATCCTGCTCCACATGTAGCACCCGTCATGTTGCTTATGTGATAACAAATCCAGTAAATAGTCTAATTCGGTAGGTCACTTTCATGAAAGGGAAGGGGATTGTATTTACGATAAAGGAACATCCGATATCATTTGTGAAATGGTTATTCCATAATGGTCAACCAACTCAATGAAAGGAGTACAGTACACTACATTTGAAATGATGGGAAGGTAACTTATTCAGAGATTTTTTTTTTGAAAGTATCTTTGATTTGTCCTTTTTATAGCATTTTCTGACTTAATGATAGGCATGGAAGATGGAACATTCATGTGGTCCTTGTGACGATTTTAGTTCATATATTTTTTATTTATAATGGGTTGATTGTTCACCTTTGATATTTAAATGATCCCTAAAATCAATCTTTCTGGGGTTGTTTCAGTTAAATTAACAAGTCAGATAAAGCCCTCTTTAACTGGAAAATGCTTCACTTTATTTGAACATATTTTTGATATTTTGTTTTATAATCACAGAGCCTCTATGATTTGGATTATTGGAGAGTATGCTGAAAGAATTGACAATGCTGACGAGTTACTAGAGAGCTTCTTAGAAGGATTCCAAGATGAAAACTCACAGGTACAAAAATTATGTAGATATTGAATAGTTTCTATCTTGTTTTGTCTCCAATTTATGAAAGTTAAAAAATTTTGTAACAGTAAAACTTCTGATTATCAAGGATAGAAATATTTTGGTTACACAGTCCAGATAGCTCGGCCATAAAACTTTCCTAAGTACGTACTCAAAGTACAAAATTTTTGCTGAAACACTAAATCCAGTATTTTGATAGGTTGATTTCTGAGTATGAGTATGAATATCAAATGATATGTAAATGATACTGTGGATTCATTAATATTCGTTGGATACCAATTTTTGTGGATTTTGTGGGTACCGGGAAACCACGAATTTAAATATTCAACGAATTGCAAATTTTCTAAAGGAATATATGCATACTTTGTCAAAACCAAGAAATTAAACATCCACGAATATGCAAGTTTTCCTCAAACCACGAACATTGGTACCCACGAAAATAAATGAATCCACAGTATGTGAAAGAACCTTAAATAGGACAAACAGGCTTTAATAGGAGATAAAAATTAATGTCAATAAAAAAATTTCTTTGAAAAATATTTTGGTAAAATTTTTTTTAAAAAAATCGTCACTCATTGGTGCCCCATTAATTTGTAGCTTCTGGATTCTGAATCATCATGAAATAGTGAAACAAAAATAACAAATTCTAGCCCAATCTAGGCATACATAAGTTTGTGTAATTATTTTTTTGCAGGTACAACTGCAGTTGTTGACAGCTATAGTGAAGTTATTTTTAAAGAGGCCAACAGACACACAGGAATTAGTCCAACAAGTTCTCAGCTTAGCTACACAGGTATAAAGGAAATGTCTTAACACATAAATTAAGAAACATTTATTATTATTCAAACCCTCATCAGTCATCTTATTGATCTTAGAAAATAGATGAAGTATTGTAAAGTCTATACTTTAGTAATATCTTACAGTACAGAGTTAGGCTAATAATAGTAATATCTTACAGTACAGAGTTAGGCTAATAATAGTAATTTCTTACAGTACAGAGTTAGGCTAATAATAGTAATTTCTTACAGTACAGAGTTAGGCTAATAATAGTAATTTTTTACAGTACAGAGTTAGGCTAATAATAGTAATTTCTTACAGTACAGAGTTAGGCTAATAATAGTAATATCTTACAGTACAGAGTTAGGCTAATAATAGTAATTTCTTACAGTACAGAGTTAGGCTAATAATAGTAATATCTTACAGTACAGAGTTAGGCTAATAATAGTAATATCTTACAGTACAGAGTTAGGCTAATAATAGTAATTTCTTACAGTACAGAGTTAGGCTAATAATAGTAATATCTTACAGTACAGAGTTAGGCTAATAATAGTAATGTCTTACAGTACAGAATTAGTTGATTAGCCTATCTAAGATAGAAAGAATTTTCAGACCAGTATGTTTTGAAAACATAAACAAAAACAGCATATATTTTGGATAAATTTGTTTTTGATATGAATGAAAATAGGTGTAGGTTATACACCATTCAGACCTCAACCTGACTCGTTATTTTAAGACATCTAAAGACCAACATATAGTCCACAATAATATACAGGTGCATACCCCACATTTATATTTATTCATAACTGTAATACCCTAAACATGGAGGATTTTTTTGTGTCAACATTGAAATTGAATAAAATATTCACCCCCAGAATTGATTTTACAAAGGGAAGATATTTATATAATATTGATTTATCATTTATGCATCAAATTCAACCCATGCACAGAAGTTTATACATTTAGATTTGCAAAAATATTCAAGTTAACAGGATTTATGTAACATTTCATATTTTATTTTCAATAACAGGACAGTGACAATCCAGACTTGAGAGATAGAGGATATATTTACTGGAGGTTGCTATCAACAGATCCTGCTGCTGCTAAGGAAGTAGTATTAGCAGAGAAACCATTGATCTCAGAGGAAACAGATCTGATAGAACCAACATTACTTGATGAACTGATTTGTCACATATCTAGTCTAGCATCTGTTTATCACAAACCTCCTAATTCATTTGTTGAAGGTCGTCAAGGTGGACTGAGGAGAGTTCTTCCTCCAAAATCTTCATCGTAAGTAATGACCCCATCCTTTTAGATGTATTTTCTTTGCATAGACTTGAATAGGAGAATCAACCCGAATCTATTATAGGTTGTACTGTATGAAGCCAAATAAAAAGGAATATCAAAAATATTGTTTAAATGATTTTAGTATTACCTGAAGTAAATTTGTAACGACTCTCCTGTTTCTGTCTATAAATACAAAATTATGTAATTTTGAGATAACTTGTTATGAATACATTTTAGATACAGGAAGCACACTAGACGGTAGGATGCAGCAAATGTTCTTTTTATTTATTATCAATGCTATCAGTCTTTGTGGTTCATGGAAATATGTGAGAATTTAATAAGAAGAAAAGAGACATTTTCTATGAAAATAGAATTTATTTATTTTACAAATTTTTTTTTCTAAACTTACCGGTAATTTAAGCTCATGACATTTTTCTTTACAGATTTTCATGAAATCCACAAATTCTGATTGAATGTTTAATATAACTTTCTATATGTGTATGAATATGAATGCTCTTATGATCTTATCTCACAAAAGAACATTACAGTACTGACTGAAATTGTTTATGATTCTGTCCAACTATGTAAAAAGTCTGAATACTGTGGATTCATTATTATTCATCAGATACCAACTTTTGTGGGTACAGATAAACGAATACGAATGTTCAACAAATAGCATATTTTCACTAGGCTTTGTGTACAGCAAAACCATCAAATCAAATATCCACGAAAATGCAAGTTTTCAGCAATCCACGAAAATTGATGCCTACAAAAATAGATGAATCCACAGTATTATATTATAATGTCAAACTACGTACAAATTCTGACTGAAAATAATCTTTGATTCTTTCCATCCATGTGAATTTTAGGAAGTGAATGTTCTGTTTTTTATACTGCATGATGCTTTTTCATGCAGTCCAATATTATTGGCTGTATACACATTGTGATTCAACAGTCTGATATGAACGAATTTCATTTTCTATCAATATCCATTTTACATATTCAGACCATATGTTACCTCTGCATCTTTGTGTTACAACCAAAAATATTCTTGTATTAATCTATTTTCTTGCATTTAGTCATTATATGACCACAAAAATAAAAAAATATATTTATCACGAAGGCGCCGGCGTCGTCGTCAGCATCGTCTGGACGGATTGTTTCCGGATAATAACTTTTGAATTAGTAAAAAGAAATCAATAAGATTTTAAGACAATGTTTATAACCACAAAAGGAAGCTTGGTATTGATCCAAATTTTTGAAAAGTTTAAAGAAGAAATCTTTAATTGCACAATATTGCACAATAGATTTGTAAGATCTCGACATTTGTTTTGTGTCAGAAACTCATATTATGTCAAAAACTTGATTGCAATCCAAATTCAGAGCTGTATCAAGCGTGAATGTTGTGTCCATACTTACCCCAACTGTTCAGGGTTTGACTTCTGCAGTCGTATAAAGCTGTGCCCTGGTTTTTTATTAGATTTCTATTCTGAGCTGTTTACATGGTCATTGGTTACCTTCTGATTTTTTTTTTAATTACAAGAAAAAAATTCTCACACTGCCTTTAATTTTGCATTTAAAATGTATTAAATGTCCGACTTGTTCTATTATAAAAATAGAATTTCCCAATGCTGAGGATCTACTAAGTGAAATGCAGAAATAAAATTGCACATAAGTAACCTGAGAAATACAACCAGATTATTATAAGCCCTCTCTAGAAGTGCATTTTTTATCTGACAGACACCTACTTCTTCATTTGTTCTACTTTGATATGAGTATAGACAGGATTACCACAAAAACACATGGGTTCTTTTTTCTTGATTCATGATGTATTTTTGTAAGTTATATATACAGGAATTTATTCTTGTAGAGGGAACTTGGCCGAACAAGAGACCCAAGCTGTGGTAGAAAACATGGGAGCTCCTGCTGCTCCACAAGCCACTGTGATACCTGGTGTGGACTCACTGATAGGAGATCTGCTAGATATGGACCTGGGTGGTCCTTCAATGGCCCAACAACAACAGATGTTTGGTGGTCCATCACAGACACCAGTACAGACCTCTGGTGCAATGGACCTCTTAGGAGAAGGGTTAGATTCCTTGGTAAGAATTAAACTGAATTTGTAAATAACAGATTTATCTTTTAAATTCTTCATATCAAATCCTGTTTGTGATAACTGTCATTTATTGGGAGAAATATAACAATGGCAAGAATGCAGGCAATTTTTCCTTTTTGTGGACCTGTAGGATTGCTAGATTTCCTGCAAAATTTCAAAGTTCAAAGTGGGGGGGGGGTCTCTGGCTTCCTCCACCAATAAAAATGTACCACCATGATATTGACAAGTGTACTGGATGTTGTTTTTAACACCAATCGAACAATCAATCAATTATGTGCAATTAATATCTCTTTACTTTGAGAATATTATGTTTACATGATATTGTTATTGTCTGATTTCTATTACCGTTATTGTCTTTTATCTATTACAGCTTGGAGGTCCAGCCCCTGCAGGTGATGGTGGTTTAGGTGGACTAGGAGATATCTTTGGAATGTCACAATCACAGTCTTATACTCCACCACAAGAGGTAAATAAACAATGTACAATGTTAAATCACTCGCACAAGAGGTAAATAAACAATGTACAATGTTAAATCACTCGCACAAGAACTAGATCTTCTGAGAGTTTAAGATTAAAATTTATATTTATTGTTTGAAAATAAAGTTTGAAAGATCAACATTAGGACATAAACATTTTTTATAAAACATACATACTTTGAGAGAGAATTTTTTTTAAATTAACTCACGTTCCTAGAATATACTATTCTGAGAGTTTAAAGGTGTATTTTGTTTAATATAAATTTGCTTGCATTGTGAAGAATGTTTTGATGTATTTGGACTTTTTTTATACTTTACAATTTTTATTTGTTTTAATTTTTTTGCCTTATACTATCTTCCAACATAATCAGATTTCTTTTTATACCAAACTCAGAATTTGAGATTCATAGAAAAATAGATTTTTAAATTTCTGTTAATCAATAAGCACATAACTGAATGATTGTTTTATTAAAGGTGTGGATACCTGCAGCTAAGGGAAAAGGTTTAGAAGTTACAGGAACATTTATACGCAAAAATAACCAAGTTATAATGGATCTGACGTTTAGTAATAAAGCCATGCAACCTATGGCTGGATTTGCTATACAGTTCAATAAAAATAGGTAAGAAAGAAAGCAATTTATTTGAATACAGCACTTTCATTTCTTGGAAACAGTTTAAAAGAATTGTATTCAACCTTATAAATGTATTAAAAGGATTTAAAAGAAATGGGATTTAATATTGATTATTGGTTGAGGGTTCATGCTACTGAGGGATTTTGTGGTTGCTTATTCTTCTGTCACTATTCTTTTCCCAAACACTAATTCTGGCCTGGTTTAATCATGGGTACTTTCTGATTTTTATGTAACAACAAAAATTTAGTGATAGTATATTTTAAGTTTAATTCTAATATGACATGCTTCTTTTGCTTTGTGAATAAACCCATGCTCTAAATCCAATAAAATTTGTTTGCACATGCGTACATTGACTACTGCAGAATAATGAATTTCATCAAATAATCCTGCATTAGATATATTTCATTAATTTAAAACACTTCCAAACTCTTAAATGATGCACATGCTGTTGACAATTAATTTATTATGACTGTAACATGTGTAATGTGTTGCATTTGGAAATTGACATATTTGACCTAGGTACGACAACCATTCATGCTGGCTGTTCACACCCCTCCCTCTGAAAAATCACATTGCTGGTTTACAAACAAGAAAGGGAGGTTCATAAAAGAGCCTACACAAACACGCTACACTTATAACAATTGGACATAGAAATTACCCTAATTGTCCTAATCAGAATGGAAATAATTGATGCAAGCTACTACTTTATTGTAGTTTTAACATGGGTAGGCATTATATTTGTGTTATTTTATCCCTCACTATCGCTCAGGCAAAAAAAACACGAATATAATGCCTACCCATGTTAAAACTAAAATAGAGTATAGCTTGCATTAATTATTTCTTAAATTTTATTGGACAAATAATTTCTTGAAAAAGTTTGTGAAAGGTTATGATTTTATTTTTAGCTTTGGTTTAATACCAGCCAATCCATTACAAGTACAGAGTCCTTTACCACCCAATCAGAGTGCCAGTACATCTTTAGTGCTGAATACAACTGGACCAATCCAGAAAATGGATCCTTTAACTAGTTTACAGGTAACATACTTAAATCAGAGAATCAAAAGTGTACATAGCATGAAAAATCTTTTAAATAATACACGTAAGATATAACAGGAATATATATCTAAAACAGTCTTACAGAACAACAGACTACATCTACCACTAAAACTGACTCCTTAAAAACAAACAACAAACAGTATGTGGTGATTACTAAGGGTTTATATGTGTGGTGATTACTAAGGGTGTATATGTGTGGTGATTACTAAGGGTGTATATGTGTGGTGATTACTAAGGGTGTATATGTGTGGTGATTACTAAGGGTGTATATGTGTGGTGATTACTCAGGGTTTATATGTGTGGTTTACCAGTCTTCATGGGGTAAAGGTGAACCATGAATTCAATTATTCAGCAAAGTACGTAATCAGACTTTGTCAGAACCACAAAATCAAACATCCATGAAAACATAATTGTTCCTCAATCCACAAAAAGTGGCAAAAAACCCAAACCCACAGTCGTTACAGACAGTAAATGTGGAGAGGTAAAAAACATTTTAATTTGTCCACAAACCTAATCCCTTGCCTGTCAAGCTTATACATTGTATGTCGTAAAAATATACACAATTTGGGACAAAACAGTCCAGCTACCAACAAGATGAATACTAACTTGTAAAATGTAATAAAAGTCAGAACATAATTTGGATAACAGTTTCAAGCTGTGCTTGCCTCTACAGGAAGCCAGCTATGATAGCTGTAACTGTTGGAATCCTTCATAATGAAATTTAACACATGTATTTTGTAGTATCAGTATGTTCTTCCTATCTTATGTTATTTGTAATTTAAGTATATTCTTGTTTCAGGTTGCTGTTAAAAACAATATAGATGTATTTTACTTTAGTACTAATGTGCCCATACATGTATTCTTTACGGAAGATGGTGAAATGGAAAAACGTGTTTTCTTAGCAACATGGAAAGATATTCCTGCACAAAACGAAGTCCAATACACAATTAGTAATGTTGAACATAATGCTGGTAGGTTTGTTTATTGTATTCTATAAGTTCAAAAATTTTTGCTATGTTTTTATTACTGTTTTTTTTTTACAGTATTCTGACATAATATTGTCAAAATTGACCACTGCTTTGGCGGTTCCCTAATTTATGCTCTTTAATTGATATATTTATAATTTTTATTGTTTTCTATTCAAACCTCTCAGCAGATTTGCCTATCAGGTTGCTTATAAAATTGACTGCAGAAAAAAGCTTTGAAAATAACAAATTCAGTATAAAAAGTATAATTTTATTATAATACATTTATCTCTTTACCTTTACAGATACAGTTTCAGCTAAGTTAAGAAACAATAATATATTTACTGTTGCCAAAAGAAATGTTGAGGGACAGGATATGTTGTACCAGTCGCTTAAACTGACCAATGGAATTTGGGTATTAGCTGAACTAAAGATACAACCACCAAACACCAACTTTGTGGTAATTTATATTTTGTCATGTAGTGTTTTTACTTCCCTTTTCAGGAATTCATAAATAAAGACTTGCTTACGTATATTCAGATATTTGAAAAATTCAAATTAAGGACAATTTGGAAAAAAATCCTTTTGAATGAAAATAATTTGAAATTATTTTTATATCTGGTTAAAAACATACAGCATGTTGAATTCAGAACACTTTGGGTACACAGATTTTGTATTTTATATATTTTTTTGTTTAAATATAAGGAGATTTATATTAAAAGAATATCTACAGCAATCTGTTATTTTATAAATGAGTCCCAATGCAATTTATCAAATAGGGAAGCATAGAAAATAAATTTTTATGTGGAATTATTTTTGTATCCATCCTCCAACCACTTGGGTTGTATCCATCCTCCAACCACTTGAGTTGTATCCATCCTCCAACCACTTGAGTTGTATCCATCCTCCAACCACTTGGGTTGTATCCATCCTCCAACCACTTGAGTTGTATCCATCCTCCAACCACTTGGGTTGTATCCATCCTCCAACCACTTGGGTTGTATCCATCCTCCAACCACTTGGGTTGTATCCATCCTCCAACCACTTGGGTTGTATCCATCCTCCAACCACTTGGGTTGTATCCATCCTCCAACCACTTGGGTTGTATCCATCCTCCAACCACTTGGGTTGTATCCATCCTCCAACCACTTGGGTTGTATCCATCCTCCAACCACTTGGGTTGTATCCATCCTCCAACCACTTGAGTTGTATCCATCCTCCAACCACTTGAGTTGTATCCATCCTCCAACCACTTGAGTTGTATCCATCCTCCAACCACTTGAGTTGTATCCATCCTCCAACCACTTGGGTTGTATCCATCCTCCAACCACTTGGGTTGTATCCATCCTCCAACCACTTGGGTTGTATCCATCCTCCAACCACTTGGGTTGTATCCATCCTCCAACCACTTGGGTTGTATCCATCCTCCAACCACTTGGGTTGTATCCATCCTCCAACCACTTGGGTTGTATCCATCCTCCAACCGCTTGAGTTGTATCCATCCTCCAACCGCTTGGGTTGTATCCATCCTCCAACCGCTTGAGTTGTATCCATCCTCCAACCGCTTGGGTTGTATCCATCCTCCAACCGCTTGAGTTGTATCCATCCTCCAACCGCTTGGGTTGTATCCATCCTCCAACCGCT
Organism: Mytilus galloprovincialis; assembly: GCF_965363235.1. Classification (NCBI taxonomy): domain Eukaryota; kingdom Metazoa; phylum Mollusca; class Bivalvia; order Mytilida; family Mytilidae; genus Mytilus; species Mytilus galloprovincialis. The sequence goes on from NC_134842.1 coordinate 8,957,466, forward strand.
TGGGTTGTATCCATCCTCCAACCGCTTGGGTTGTATCCATCCTCCAACCGCTTGGGTTGTATCCATCCTCCAACCACTTGAGTTGTATCCATCCTCCAACCACTTGAGTTGTATCCATCCTCCAACCACTTGAGTTGTATCCATCCTCCAACCACTTGAGTTGTATCCATCCTCCAACCACTTGGGTTGTATCCATCCTCCAACCACTTGGGTTGTATCCATCCTCCATTGTATCCATCCTCCAACCACTTGGGTTGTATCCATCCTCCAACCACTTGGGTTGTATCCATCCTCCAACCACTTGAGTTGTATCCATCCTCCAACCACTTGAGTTGTATCCATCCTCCAACCACTTGGGTTGTATCCATCCTCCAACCACTTGAGTTGTATCCATCCTCCAACCGCTTGTGTTGTATCCATCCTCCAACCGCTTGGGTTGTATCCATCCTCCAACCACTTGAGTTGTATCCATCCTCCAACCACTTGGGTTGTATCCATCCTCCAACCACTTGGGTTCCAACCACTTGAGTTGTATCCATCCTCCAACCGCTTGAGTTGTATCCATCCTCCAACCGCTTGGGTTGTATCCATCCTCCAACCACTTGAGTTGTATCCATCCTCCAACCACTTGGGTTGTATCCATCCTCCAACCACTTGGGTTGTATCCATCCTCCAACCACTTGAGTTGTATCCATCCTCCAACCACTTGAGTTGTATCCATCCTCCAACCACTTGGGTTGTATCCATCCTCCAACCACTTGGGTTGTATCCATCCTCCAACCACTTGGATTGTATCCATCCTCCAACCACTTGAGTTGTATCCATCCTCCAACCACTTGGGTTGTATCCATCCACTTGAGTTGTATCCATCCTCCAACCACTTGGGTTGTATCCATCCACTTGAGTTGTATCCATCCTCCAACCACTTGGGTTGTATCCATCCTCCAACCACTTGGGTTGTATCCATCCTCCAACCACTTGGGTTGTATCCATCCTCCAACCACTTGGGTTGTATCCATCCTCCAACCACTTGAGTTGTATCCATCCTCCAACCACTTGAGTTGTATCCATCCTCCAACCACTTGAGTTGTATCCATCCTCCAACCACTTGAGTTGTATCCATCCTCCAACCACTTGGGTTGTATCCATCCTCCAACCACTTGAGTTGTATCCATCCTCCAACCACTTGGGTTGTATCCATCCTCCAACCACTTGGGTTGTATCCATCCTCCAACCACTTGAGTTGTATCCATCCTCCAACCACTTGAGTTGTATCCATCCTCCAACCACTTGGGTTGTATCCATCCTCCAACCACTTGAGTTGTATCCATCCTCCAACCACTTGGGTTGTATCCATCCTCCAACCACTTGAGTTGTATCCATCCTCCAACCACTTGAGTTGTATCCATCCTCCAACCACTTGAGTTGTATCCATCCTCCAACCACTTGGGTTGTATCCATCCTCCACTCCAACCACTTGGGTTGTATCCATCCTCCAACCACTTGAGTTGTATCCATCCTCCAACCACTTGAGTTGTATCCATCCTCCAACCACTTGGGTTGTATCCATCCTCCAACCACTTGGGTTGTATCCATCCTCCAACCACTTGGGTTGTATCCATCCTCCAACCACTTGAGTTGTATCCATCCTCCAACCACTTGAGTTGTATCCATCCTCCAACCACTTGAGTTGTATCCATCCTCCAACCACTTGAGTTGAGTTGTATCCATCCTCCAACCACTTGAGTTGTATCCATCCTCCAACCACTTGGGTTGTATCCATCCTCCAACCACTTGAGTTGTATCCATCCTCCAACCACTTGGGTTGTATCCATCCTCCAACCACTTGGGTTGTATCCATCCTCCAACCACTTGGGTTGTATCCATCCTCCAACCACTTGGGTTGTATCCATCCTCCAACCACTTGGGTTGTATCCATCCTCCAACCACTTGAGTTGTATCCATCCTCCAACCACTTGGGTTGTATCCATCCTCCAACCACTTGAGTTGTATCCATCCTCCAACCACTTGGGTTGTATCCATCCTCCAACCACTTGGGTTGTATCCATCCTCCAACCACTTGGGTTGTATCCATCCTCCAACCACTTGAGTTGTATCCATCCTCCAACCACTTGAGTTGTATCCATCCTCCAACCACTTGGGTTGTATCCATCCTCCAACCGCTTGAGTTGTATCCATCCTCCAACCGCTTGGGTTGTATCCATCCTCCAACCACTTGGGTTGTATCCATCCTCCAACCACTTGGGTTGTATCCATCCTCCAACCGCTTGAGTTGTATCCATCCTCCAACCGCTTGAGTTGTATCCATCCTCCAACCGCTTGGGTTGTATCCATCCTCCAACCGCTTGGGTTGTATCCATCCTCCAACCGCTTGGGTTGTATCCATCCTCCAACCGCTTGGGTTGTATCCATCCTCCAACCGCTTGTGTTGTATCCATCCTCCAACCACTTGGGTTGTATCCATCCTCCAACCACTTGGGTTGTATCCATCCTCCAACCACTTGGGTTGTATCCATCCTCCAACCACTTGGGTTGTATCCATCCTCCAACCACTTGGGTTGTATCCATCCTCCAACCACTTGGGTTGTATCCATCCTCCAACCACTTGGGTTGTATCCATCCTCCAACCACTTGGGTTGTATCCATCCTCCAACCACTTGAGTTGTATCCATCCTCCAACCACTTGGGTTGTATCCATCCTCCAACCACTTGAGTTGTATCCATCCTCCAACCACTTGGGTTGTATCCATCCTCCAACCACTTGGGTTGTATCCATCCTCCAACCACTTGAGTTGTATCCATCCTCCAACCACTTGGGTTGTATCCATCCTCCAACCACTTGGGTTGTATCCATCCTCCAACCACTTGAGTTGTATCCATCCTCCAACCACTTGGGTTGTATCCATCCTCCAACCACTTGAGTTGTATCCATCCTCCAACCACTTGGGTTGTATCCATCCTCCAACCACTTGAGTTGTATCCATCCTCCAACCACTTGAGTTGTATCCATCCTCCAACCACTTGAGTTGTATCCATCCTCCAACCACTTAGGTTTTTGATATGTCCTTCTCTTTTATTTCATTGATTATCTATCTATCTCTGAATCAATCATATTATGATATTTTAATAGTTTGTTAATTTATTGACGGTAAGATCATGTGTTTATTGGATTTATTGCTAGCAGTTGTTTAAATTCAGGAGAAAAATAGCTGCAAAAAGATGTTTTTGGATTTTAAAGAATTCATTTAAGAAAAAAAAGTGTTTTTTAAGGGGAGATAAAAAAAATGGAAAAAATATATTTTTGACAATTAGAATTTAATCAGGTATTCCTTTTTTCAGCTGTTTTTCTGTATTAAGTTCATGTTTGGAGCTATGAACAGAAACTATATGATTTTATGAAATAGCTTTTTAAAAATGGATATTGTTGCTAGATATTTTAACCAGAAGTATGCTTTTGTTGGCTAAAATGCTATCAGGAAAGTAGTTATAATAGGAAAAGTGGGTTTAATTTGAGTGTTTTGTATAACAAGGTGAAAATAGTGAAATATACATGTGGTGTGTCTTGCAGTTTGTCATTTAATAATTAAGAAAAGTGTGGGTTTCGGAATTTTTGTCAGATTTTGGAGTCCTCAGGTTTTATCTGTATAATGCCATAAAAGATTTTGTCCACTAACCCCTACATTTTTTTCTTTTCAAAGTTTTGAAAACCCATATTTGAAAATCTTTTAAAATTCGTGTTATTTTTAATAGTTTTTGAATGAAAAAAAGGTGATAATATTAAATGTTTTAAAAATCTAGAAAGCATCATTTACTGCTAATTTTTCAATGGCTCATATTTTGAAAAGAAGAACACAGACCCTTCATTTATTTCTGCTTTTTTAGTTCCATTTTTTCTATACTATCAATTTATAACAGTCTTTTAAAAAAACTTGTAATTTTGAAACAGAGTAGCAAACATCCTTAAAATACACAAATTGACCAAATAAATGTTGAAATAAAGGATTAAATGGTGCCATTTGTTAATTGTGGATGAGTGAATATGATATAGAAAGCAGGATGTGGTTCTCTTGGCCTTCCTCCACCAGTGAAAACTGACTGCCAAGATTTAGCTCATAGTGTTCAAATCAATTCAGCCATATTTCTAGTTATTATTTGTTATTTTTAACTTTATTTAATTATTTTAAATAACTGTGACATCACTGAGCATGAAAAATAGAAAATACATTCTAGATAGTCATTGATGTAATAGTTTTGTGTTTTGTGATTTGTTATATTGTTCAGTGTTACATTAGACAGTGTAGATGGTTAAGTTTATCATGTTTATGTTAATACGTTAGTGAATGTATTTTTATTCATTATAACACCTTGGAATCAGAATTTTAAGTTGAAATGAAAAACAGCATAAATTACACATAAAAGTCTTATAAAGTCATGAACCAGAACATAATCTCAATTTTGAACGAAAGAAAAAAAATCAGTTGTTACGGTTCATTTCTCTGTTGTGTTTTTGAAATTAAAAATACACTCACAAATTTTTGAATGTTTTAGTATTTATTAAATTAATTATGTGTAATTTCATAAAGCATACATCAAAAGGATATTAATGTTATATCATTGGTTTATTTTTCCGTTGTTTACAACATTATTAACCAATTAAAATATTTTGTTGCATGTTTTTGAAAATATTACTCAGAGTGCATAGGCTTCTGAAACAGTTCATTTAAAACTAGTTATTGACGTTCCTGGCCTGGAATAATCTGAAGTTCTACACATCATTTTTGTCAGTGATCTGCCAATTAAATAGCTCAAATGTTTTCATGTCAAAATTATTGTCTAGTTAAAATTAATTCTAAAACTTGTGTCTTGTAAATGTTCAATTCATAATCTTTCATGTATGAAGATTTGTGTATACTTTTTGATACACTGGTCTCTATTATCAGTGCGAGTAATTTCAGTTATTGGTCTAAATATATAGTAAATAACACCATGATGATGTGAATAACTGAAAGTATTGACATTTTTTTCCAGTGCAGGAACTATCTCAAACCTCAGTAAGATTGCATGCAAAGTAAAATGATCATTTTCACTTGAGAAGTGTTAAATAGTATCAATTTTAATTTGACAGCTTTCCTTGAAGGCGCGAACTATGGATGTATATACGGTTATACAGAGAGCCTATGATACCATTTTGCACAATTAAATGTACGTCACCTTCTGTGGTAGGAAGCACATTGCATGCTATATCATTTTAGTTTTTGTGTCAAGTTTGTTCTTCATATATATATATATATATATCCTGTCAATTAAGGGGAATTTTTAAAGCGTTTTTATCAAAGAAAAGCATGCTTTTTTTAACAATTTTCCTACATATTTTTAAATCTTTCCAGGTGGTCACATTTTTTTTTATTATTTTTAGCTTCTTAATTGAGAAAAGCACAAGTGGATAAGCTGGACTTGCAGTCTGCACCGTTAGCCACTAGTCCGATGCCCCAGACTAGTAAATTTTGATTCAGACTAGTGAAAATTTTCAAAATTTTATATAGTCATATACAGACAAGTTTAGATATTTAGTGTCCGGACTAGTAGAAGAAAATGTTTTTGGTGCAGACTGGACTTGTATGGCTTTCTATAGTTTTCCTTTCTGAACAATTTTCATTTCAACATGCAGCTTTCACTTTTTTAAATAGTTTTTGAAAATCTATTGATCTGTTTTTTCGCTATTTTGCCTTTGAAGTCATTGATGTCACGTGTATCCTTAGTTTTTATCAAAACTTTTTCAATCTCAGGCAAGTATCATGATTTATTAAAAACAAAGATCAAAGGGGAAAATGTGCAAAATAGCGACAAAGGAGAGTATAGATTGAGCTTATTTTTTTATATATATTTTCCATGGGTTCTGTAGGATCTTAATCAAAGTATCTAACAAATAAATTATTTTCTGTTTTTCAGGTTTCATTAAGAAGTGGCACACCCGACATCTTCCCAGAAATTTTTCAGATTCTCGACACGATACTTCACAATTAACGATTTTGCCGATTTTAAATGTTGTGTGAAATAATTGTTAGAGAGTACATTCCAAGTGTGACCGCTTTCTGGATTCATACTTTATAAAACATTGTATCTTGTAAAAGGCTTTGCTATTATTGTTCATACATGTGTTGTTTACATTCACTGATGAGAGTAAAAAAATTACTGGGTTTGGTTAAAAGAATGTATTGTTGTGATAAGCCGTCAGTTACAATTTTCGTTATATTAATTCATAATAAACAATGTAATACTCTATATACTTGTAAAGAACATGTAGCTATACAGACTAAAGATCAAATAAATAAATGGTATCTTTTTTCCCTCTCATTTATGAAAATCTACATCATATACTGGATGCCAGTGTCCAGGTGTTTTATAGCGAACCCTATGATAGTTTTCCATAGATTCACCTGCAAGTTACCTGTCCATTTAAACTTTTGGCAGTTCTATTGTCCCATCTAACAAATACAACCGGTATTGTTCTCTGTATAGTTTATTCACTGGGACCTTTAAATTTCTTCCAAGAGAAATATATCACTCATTGATTAATTTACCTGAACAAAAAATTGAACTGTCAATGATGAAAAAATACTTATACCAATACTAAGTAAGGACTCATAAAACTGCATGTGTTGTATTTATTCAATACAAATAACTCATTTTTAATGTGTTTAATATTAATACTGATTCAAAAATTAAAAGTTGATTTCTGATCAAATATTCAATATTTTTGTGTGTTTGATAAATAAAAATTTGAATATTATTATTTTTAAATTAACTAGGTCTTCATAAACATAAGTCTATAAATGAACAACAACAAAAACATGCAAATTCATTGGAAAATACTAAAAAATGTGTCTGAAATAAACTTTTTATTATTAAACCAGATTTTATATTGAACAGATTGAAAATATATTAATGATATATTGAATAAATACAATATTGCATACAGTTTATGTGAGTTTATAGAAGTATTTCAATAAAAAAGGAGATAATTTTTTGGTCAGGTAAATTAATCAATGAGTGATATATTTCTCCTAGAAGAAATTTAAAGGTCCCAGTGAATAAACTATACAGAGAACAATACCTGTTGTATTTGTTAGATGGGACAATAGAACTTACAAAAGTTTAAATGGACAGGTAACTTGCAGGTGAATCTATGGAAAACTATCATAGGGTTCGCTATAAAAAAGAATTGAAATGAATCACTGCAGTTAAATTGCCAAAGCCTGTGTACATTTTGGATCATACATTCCTTATAATGATAAGTCAATAGATATAAGATGTGGTATGAGTGCCAATGAGACAATTCTCAATCCAAGTCACAATTTCTAAAAGAAAAACCATTTTAGGTAAAAGAAAGGTTTTCAACATAGAGCCTTGGCTCACACAGAACAGCAAGTTATAAAGGGCCCCAAAAAGTGACTGGTGTAAAACCATTGAAACCATTCAAGTACATTGTATGTATAAAGAGTTTTCAGTGATTGATGTCATTTACACTGACCTTGTGACATTGCTCATTTGTCAAAAACAACTCTGAACTGGTCTCTTGCACAGGGTCATTTACAAACAAAACTGTATTGTTCATAAGAGCTTGTAGTTGTCTGAGGTCAATGGTCAGTGAATGGTTCACACTTCCCTTACCTTGGATACTGTAGATTAATTATTATTCCTTGGACACTTGTAGTTGTCTGAGGTCAATGGTCAGTGAATGGTTCACACTTCCCTTACCTTGGATACTGTAGATTAATTATTATTCCTTGGACACTTGTAGTTGTCTGAGGTCAATGGTCAGTGAATGGTTCACACTTCCCTTACCTTGGATACTGTAGATTAATTATTATTCCTTGGACATTTGTAGTTGTCTGAGGTCAATGGTCAGTGAATGGTTCACACTTCCCTTACCTTGGATACTGTAGATTAATTATTATTCCTTGGACACTTGTAGTTGTCTGAGGTCAATGGTCAGTGAATGATTCACACTTCCCTTACCTTGGATACTGTAGATTAATTATTATTCCTTGGACACTTGTAGTTGTCTGAGGTCAATGGTCAGTGAATGGTTCACACTTCCCTTACCTTGGATACTGTAGATTAATTATTATTCCTTGGACACTTGTAGTTGTCTGAGGTCAATGGTCAGTGAATGGTTCACACTTCCCTTACCTTGGATACTGTAGATTAATTATTATTCCTTGGACATTTGTAGTTGTCTGAGGTCAATGGTCAGTGAATGGTTCACACTTCCCTTACCTTGGATACTGTAGATTAATTATTATTCCTTGGACACTTGTAGTTGTCTGAGGTCAATGGTCAGTGAATGGTTCACACTTCCCTTACCTTGGATACTGTAGATTAATTATTATTCCTTGGACACTTGTAGTTGTCTGAGGTCAATGGTCAGTGAATGGTTCACACTTCCCTTACCTTGGATACTGTAGATTAATTATTATTCCTTGGACACTTGTAGTTGTCTGAGGTCAATGGTCAGTGAATGGTTCACACTTCCCTTACCTTGGATAACATTTGTAGTTGTCTGAGGTCAATGGTCAGTGAATGGTTCACACTTCCCTTACCTTGGATACTGTAGATTAATTATTATTCCTTGGACACTTGTAGTTGTCTGAGGTCAATGGTCAGTGAATGGTTCACACTTCCCTTACCTTGGATACTGTAGATTAATTATTATTCCTTGGACACTTGTAGTTGTCTGAGGTCAATGGTCAGTGAATGGTTCACACTTCCCTTACCTTGGATACTGTAGATTAATTATTATTCCTTGGACACTTGTAGTTGTCTGAGGTCAATGGTCAGTGAATGGTTCACACTTCCCTTACCTTGGATACTGTAGATTAATTATTATTCCTTGGACATTAATATTTTTGGTACCCACAAAAATAATTGAATTCACATTTATCATTATGATGGTAAGAAATCTGTACCATACTAGACCATATCTTTTGTTTTAAGTCTTGTTAGTAAGTTGTCTCAAAATGATTGCTGAAATGACTAGGAAGTTGTGACATAGGTAGCAACTTGTATTGTGAAAGCAAAGTTTTTATGTGTCAGGGGAGTATGGCGATGTCACACAGGTTTTCTATTCAACCCGCAAAATTAGTTCTTCAACGGCTCTGATTTCCCATCCAGCACAGCCAAACGAGTCTGAATCAGCCACACCATTAGCCACCAGCCCTATGCTCTAGATTAATAAAATTGTATTTGGACTAGTATTTGGAAAACTTTCTTAGACACAGGAAAAGTGTCACAATATTGGCCACATTATTTATGTAAGTGCCTGTCCCAAGTCAGGAGCCTTTAATTCAGTGGTTGTCGTTTGTTTATGTGTTACATATTTACTTTTCGTTCATTTTTTTTATACGACCGCAAAAATTGAATATTTTTTGGTCCTATATTGGTATCACGTTGGCGTCGTCGTCTGCGTCGTCTTCGTCGTCGTCCGAATACTTTTAGTTTTCGCACTCTAACTTTAATAAAAGTGAATAGAAATCTATGAGATTTTGACACAAGGTTTATGACCACAAAAGGAAGGTTGGGATTGATTTTGGGAGTTTTGGTCCCAACAGTTTAGGAATTAGGGGCCAAAAAAGGGCCCAAATAAGCATTATTCTTGGTTTTCGCACAATAACTTTAGTATAAGTTAATAGAAATCAATGAAATTTAAACACAATGTTTATGACCACAAAAGGAAGGTTGGGATTGATTTTTGGAGTTAAGGTCCCAACAGTTTAGGAATTAGGGGCCAAAAAGGGGCCCAAATAAGCATTATTCTTGGTTTTCGCACCATAACTTTAGTTCAAGTAAATAGAAATCTATGAAATTTAAACACAAGGTTTATGACCATAAAAGGAAGATTGGGTTTGATTTTGGGAGTTTTGGTCCCAACAGTTTAGGAATAAGGGGCCCAAAGGGTCCAAAATTGAATAATTGGGGTTCTTTGATATGCCGAATCTAACTGTGTATGTAGATTCTTAATTTTTGGTCCGGTTTTCAAATTGGTCTACATTAAGGTCCAAAGGGTCGAAAATTAAACTTAGTTTGATTTTAACAAAAATTGAAACCTTGGGGTTCTTTGATATGCTGAATCTAAAAATGTACTTAGATTTTTATACGACCGCAAAAATTTTAATTTTTCGTCATATATTGCTATCACGTTGGTGTCGTCGTCGTCCGAATACTTTTAGTTTTCGCACTCTAACTTTAGTAAAAATGAATAGAAATTGATGAAATTTTGACACAAGGTTTATGACCACAAAAGGAAGGTTGGGATTGATTTTGGGAGTTTTGGTCCCAACATTTTAGGAATTGGGGGCCAAAAAGGGCCCAAATAAGCATTTTCTTGGTTTTTGCACTATAACTTTAGTTTAACATGTCGAGAACTCTAGATTTTCTGACGTCAGAATATATTTGCATAGTAATTTCCAAAACACAAGGCCAATATGGCCTTGAAAAACTGACCAATCGACTCAATGAACTACAATGCATTGTGGGCTACTACGAGTAAACTACTACTTAAATTCAATTTTTACCGGCAGTGCCAGCCTGTCTGACGAACTTTTAACTTTTAATGCAGAAGTCGTACTTTTAAAGATTTTAGAACTTTGTCCACCGTCAAGTTAGCATCATATGAACTTTTTATCAATGCCAAGAGAGTTTTATTAACTTTTATCGACAACCTACAAATTTTTAACTTATAAAACGTCATCATGTCACAACTGTCAGTTCGATCTAGGAGGACTCGGAGACCAGCACAAGTCTTTACTCCCTCCAGGACTCAATTGTGTGTAGAAAATAAAAGTGAAAATATTCATACAAAAAGTTACGCACTGAACAAAAAGAAAGCACTGAAAAAGAAAATTGAAGCTTCAGATAGGGAATTCTCAGTAGTTGCAATTGTAAAAAAGGGCAATTTAGTTATTGAATGTGATGCCGGATTATTTGAGGTTTTCAAAATAGTACTTTATAGATATTTTAATGATCCGTCCTGCACAAAAGTTCACTCTATTACTAAAACTATTGATGAGGAAGGTCTGACAGTAGAAGAAAATATCTCTGTAAAACTAGCCAACCAAAAAAGGCAACTGTATAAAATCAATCTTTATAATACAACATCTCGTATTCTTGTCAATGGCTCTCAGTTCTTAGAGTTTGTGAAGGTTGACCTACCAAAAGTGTTAGAGACTCTGGATCAAAATCCACTACTTAAGGAAATAAATGAAAGTATCAGAAGTGCATGTTTAGCAGGTCTATCTCAATTAGAAACACCAGTAAACCATAATATTGGTCATGATACACAGCCTGATGAAAATTGGGGAATTTCTTCACCAAAATTAAATAAACTGTCAATCTCTGATATTTCCTATAACGAACTAACTGAAGATCTCCAATGTGATCATATTCGAGGACCCCCACTCGACTCTCAATCGGTATCTGAAAATCCAGATGTCCCTTGTGTAGAAATGTGTTCTCTATCTGTAAACACGTCGCCTATAGCCATAGATCTACTTCAAGATACAAACTCTGACATATTTTCAGAAGGTAACAGGTATCATGTGTAATTGTGTTTTTTCGCTGTTGTTTCGTTGCTTCTGGTGGACAAATACATGAAATCTCTGTGCCATCATCAAACATGTTAATGGCTATATATCGGGTAATTCAAACCCTTTTTTCTTCGCATAGAAACAACTCTTCGTTAATCTGAGCATGGAAGTAATACTTTATATCACGAACTATAAATGAGGATACACAAAATGAAAAACTAAGCGAAATTGTGAATCCCGCATTGCACGAAAAAATGTGTTGTATTTCAGTAAATAACACGTTTTCTTGGTTGATTGTAAACACGTAGTAGTCCATCATGCATTGTGACTCATTTAGTGGATTGGTCAAAAACCTAGGTAAAAATAAATTGCGTCACATGTAAATAAACAATTACATGTGCGAGAACATAAGTATGCCAATTTATGCATTTCCATATAAGGTAGTGATCCCGACTGTTTAAGTGAATAGAAATCTATGAAATTTTGGGAGTTTTGGTTCCAACAGTTTAGGAATTAGGGGCCAAAATGGCCCAAATAAGCATTATTCTTGGTTTTCGCACAATAACTTTAGTATAAGTAAATAGATATCAGTGAAATTTAAACACAAGGTTTATGACCACAAAAGGAAGGTTGGGATTGATTTTGGGAGTTGAGGTCCCAACAGTTTAGGAATTAGGGGCTAAAAAGGGGCCCAAATAAGCATTATTCTTGGTTTTCGCACCATAACTTAAGTATAAGTAAATAGAAATCTATGAAATTTAAACACAAGGTTTATGACCATAAAAGGAAGGTTGGGTTTGATTTTGGGAGTTTTGGTCCCAACAGTTTAGGAATAAGGGGCCCAAAGGGTCCAAAATTGAACTTTGTTTGATTTCATCTAAAATTGAATAATTGGGGTTCTTTGATATGCTAAATCTAACTGTGTATGTAGATTCTTAATTTTTGGTCCCGTTTTCAAATTGGTCTACATTAAGGTCCAAAGGGTCCAAAATTAAACTTAGTTTGATTTTAACAAAAATTGAATCCTTGGGGTTCTTTAATATGTTGAATCTAAAAATGAACTTACATTTTGATTATTGGCCCAGGTTTCAAGTTGGTCCAAATCGGGGTCCAAAATTAAACTTTGTTTGATTTCATCAAAAATTGAATAATTGGGGTTCTTTGATATGCCAAATCTAACTGTGTATGTAGATTCTTAATTTTTGGTCCCGTTTTCAAATTGGTCTACATTAAAGTCCAAAGGGTCCAAAATTGAACTAAATTTGATTTTAACAAAAATTGAATTCTTGGGCTTTTTTGATATGCTGAATCTAAACATGTACTTAGATTTTTGTTTATGGGCCCAGTTTTCAAGTTGGTTCAAATAAGGATCCAAAATTATTATATTAAGTATTGTGCAATAGCAAGAAATTTTCAATTGCACAGTATTCAGCAATAGCAAGAAATCTTCAATTGCACAGTATTGTGCAATAGCAAGAAATTTTCAATTGCTCAGTATTGTGCAATAGCAAGAAATCTTCAATTGCACAGTATTGTGCAATAGCAAATATTTTCAATTGCACAGTATTGCGCAATAGCCAGAAATATCTAATTGCACAATATTGTGCAATAACAAGAAATTTTCAATTGATTGGAGTTATCTTTCTTTGTCCAGAATAGTAGTTGAGTCAACTTAAATCATTGTTTTATACAATATACAATGTATATTCACTTTTACTACCAACTGATAAATTAAAACAATCTACCATTCAGTGATAACAAGCACCTTTAGTTACATTTTAATATTTTATGATGTATTTAAATGAGAAGTTATTGTTGCAAACTCCATTAGAAATTTGAATTGAGATCAGTTTTGATAAAAGGGAAAGGGGGATGTGAAAAAAAAAATGGGGGGGGGGGGGTTAAATTTTTCTCATTTCAGATTTCATAAATAAAAAGAAAATTTCTTCAAACATTTTTTTGAGAGGATTAATATTCAACAGCATAGTGAATTGCTCAAAGGCAAAAAAATTTTTTTAAGTTCATTAGACCACATTCATTCTGTGTCAGAAACCTATGCTGTGTCAACTATTTAATCACAATCCAAATTTAGAGCTGTATCCAGCTTGAATGTTGTGTCCATACTTGCCCCAAATGTTCAGGGTTCAACATCTGCGGTCGTATAAAGCTGCGCCATGCGGAGCATCTGGTTGATTATTGGCCCAGTTTTCAAGTTGGTCCAAATCGGAGTCCAAAATTAAACTTTGTTTGATTTCATCAAAAATTGAATAATTGGGGTTCTTTTATATTCCAAATCTAACTGTGTATGTAGATTCTTAATATTTGGTTCCGTTTTCAAATTGGTCTACATCAAAGTCCAAAGGGTCCAAAATTAAACTAAGTTTGATTTTAACAAAATTTGAATTCTTGGGCTTTTTTGATATGCTGATTCTAAACATTTAATTAGATTTTTGATTATGGGCCCAGTTTTCAAGTTGGTTCAAATCAGGATCCAAAATTATTATATTAAGTATTGCGCAATAGCAAGAAATTTTCAATTGCACAGTATTCAGCAATAGCAAGAAATCTTCAATTGCACAGTATTGTGCAATAGCAAGAAATTTTCAATTGCACAGTATTGCGCAATAGCAAGAAATCTTCAATTGCACAGTATTGTGCAATAGCAAATAATTTCAATTGCACAGTATTGCGCAATAGCAAGAAATATCTAATTGCACAATATTGTGCAATAACAAGAAATTTTCAATTGATTGGAGTTATCTTTCTTTGTCCAGAATAGTAGTTGAGTCAACTTAAATCATTGTTTTATACAATATACAATGTATATTCACTTTTACTACCAACTGATAAATTAAAACAATCTTTACCATTCAGTGATAACAAGCACTTTATTTTACATTTTAATATTTTATGATGTATTTAAATGAGAAGTTATTGTTGCAAACTCCATTAGAAATTTGAATTGAGATCAGTTTTGGAAAAAGGGAAAGGGGGATGTGAAAAAAAAAATGGGGGTGGGGGGTTAAATTTTTCTCATTTAAGATTTCATAAATAGAAAGAAAATTTCTTCAAACATTTTTTTGAGAGGATTAATATTCAACAGCATAGTGAATTGCTCAAAGGCAAAAAAAAAGTTCATTAGACCACATTCATTCTGTGTCAGAAACCTATGCTGTGTCAACTATTTAATCACAATCCAAATTTAGAGCTGAATCCAGCTTGAATGTTGTGTCCATACTTGCCCCAACCGTTCAGGGTTCAACCTCTGCGGTCGTATAAAGCTGCGCCGTGCGGAGCATCTGGTTATACAAATAAGGCCGTTAGTTTTCTCGTTTGAATTGTTTTACATTGTCATATCGGGGCCTTTTATAGCTGACTATGCGGTATAGGCTTTGCTCATTGTTGAAGGCTGTACGGTTACCTATAGTTGTTAATGTCTGTGTCATTTTGGTCTCTTGCGGACAGTTGTCTCATTGGCAATCATACCACATCTTCTTTTTTGTACTTCAAGATTGGTTTTGCTAAGGTGAAGGTAAGATCAAATCTGCCATACAGGCATTTGTTCATCGTCATTTCATATGCCAAACATATTCAGTGGTTTCATTATCTTTCATGTTGACCGGTACATTCCTATTTGTAGGTGGTACTTTACAATGTATTCAATGAACATCTTATATAAAAATTCCTGAATTCAGGCGGTACTTATCAGTAGCATAGGAGGGTAAAAGTACCGGGTACCGCCTCTTAATGAATGGCCTGCATATTCGACCTATTGATAAAAATCAGATATGAATATAACCAAAAATACTTGCATTAGCAAATGAACCATGAAAAGAGGTCATGTTCAGATGAACCCTGTCTGAAAGACATGTTCACTTGACATTATATCCAAACACCAAAGGACAAGGTTCACTTATGGCACAAAATGGCCTAAAATATCAACTTTATCATAAAACACCAAAAAGGTCTCAAATTGGTTCTTAAATGGGTCTATTTCAAATGTCTTAATGCTAAATATATCAATTCTTTTCATAAGGGTACAAAATATTCTTCAAAGTATGCCCATTTTAGACATTTTGTCAAAATATGATGATTTTGTGCATTTTTCAGACCTCAAAGCTTTAGAAACACATTGGCCGCCACCTACAATCCAAAATGTGTTGTAACCAAAAGGTTCCAATTTTGATATAGATTTCATCAATATAAAAACAATTTGGATCGTAGATGGCGGCCAAAGTTAATTATTCCAAAAACAATTAAAATTATAGGAAAAAAGTACCAAAATTAACCTTTTAATACAAATTATGTTTATTTAAAGGGTCATAGCTCCATAAATTATAAAGGAAAGTGCCAGAAAAAATATTTTTGTCTTACTAGCATTATCACAAGTATTTCTATGGGAAATTTGTAATTTTTTTGGCCCGATTTAAAAAACATAAAAAATTCAGGGCCAATTTAAACATTTCGTGAACCTTCTCCTTTGGTTGACCTATTGTATGTAGTGCGAGCTTCATCTTTGACCACAACAAATTTAACCTTGATCAATGTTTACAAAAATAGTCTTTGTTATGACTGAATACCAATGGGTATAGGTGACTGACTCAGTAGTGAAACAAAATGAAGCTTCTTGTTTCAAGAATAAAACCAATATGTTACCCAAACAGTAAAATAGAAATATACATTAAAATTATATTTTTATTTACATATTATAAATGTATATTAGAAATAGGTCTCTGTAAAATTCTAATAAATACAATGTACCATTTAAACAATCACTGTGCAAATTACACTAGCAAATACCAGTCAGAATGGCCTATACTGTACATGTAACAAGGAAATCATTTGGTTAAAAAAAAGATTTTTTTTTTTTTCTAAATATAAATAGCTGCCACAAACTTAACTGTTAAATGAATGCCAACAAAACTTAAATCTTCATTAGTAAACTACAAAGAAGCAAATATAAGATCTATCATAAAAAATAATACCCGTCCATGTTCATTTAAGAAAATATTTAAGTAAACATAGTGTACATCTTTTTTAAAAGCATGAATAAAATGCACACCGGCTCCCATTACAATTACATAAAAAAAAAATATTTCAAAATTGAATAATGGGGAAACCTTGACACCCAAAAAAGGCAACAAAAATAATGTTAAAAAAATCAGTTACTGAAACCAAAATGTTCCTGATCCATCAAGTTTTATATTATCTTGTAATTTCAGTCTGCACATTTTTGTGTCATTTTAAGACAAAGGGACATTACAAATTTATGACAACTTTAGAAAAGACTATAAATGAAATTTTATTGTTAGATGTTTTCATAAATAACATACTGAAACCATTTTTATATCATTAATTTATGGCACTATTTCCAATCCAGTTTATCAATTCTGTTAATTGTAACCTTTCATACTATCAAAAATAGAGTGCACATGCTGAAATGTCTTGCCTTCTATACTAATCATTGATATTATGTTGATAGTCCTAAGTATAAAGCTAAGCTTTATAACAACTGTCATATAAACTTAACATTAACCAAGATAAATAAACAAAGACCAATGAACCTTGAAAATGAGGTCAAGGTCAGATGAACCATGCCAGGCAGACATGTACAGCTAACAATGCTTCTACACAACATATATATTTGACCTATTACTTATACTTTAAGAAAAATAGACCAAAACACAAAAACTTAACACTGTGCAATAAACCGTGAAAATGAGGTCAGGGTCAAATAAAACCTGCGCGACTGACATAAAGATCATAAAATATTTCCATACACCAAATATAGTTGACCTATGGCATATAGTATTAGATAAAAAGACCAAAACTCAAAAACTTAACTTTGACCACTGAACCATGAAAATGAGGTCAAGGTCACATGACATCTGCCCGCTAGACATGTACACCTTACAATCATTCCATACAACAAATATAATAGACCTATTGCATATAGTATGAGAAAAACAGACCAAAACACAACAATTTAACTATAACCACTGAACCATGAAAATGAGGTCAAGGTCAGATGACACCTGACATGTACACCTTACAGTCCTTCCATACACCGAATATACTAGCCCTATTGCTTATAGTATCTGAGATATGGACTTGACCACCAAAACTAAACCTTGTTCACTAATCCATGAAATGAGGTCGAGATCAAGTGACAGACATGAGGACCTTGCAAGGTATGCACATATCAAATATAGTTATCCTATTACTTATAATAAGAGAGAATTCAACATTACAAAAAATCTGAACTTTTTTTTCAAGTGGTCACTGAACCATGAAAATGAGATCAAGGACATTGGACATGTGACTGACGGAAACTTCGTAACATGAGGCATCTATATACAAAGTATGAAGCATCCAGGTCTTCCACCTTCTAAAATATAAAGCTTTTAAGAAGTTAGCTAACGCCGCCGCCGCCAGATCACTATCCCTATGTCGAGCTTTCTGCAACAAAAGTTGCAGGCTCGACAAAAACTGTACAACTGAATACTTACATGTATAACAATAATCAGGTAAATATTCAACAATATAATTACTAAATTACGATAAGTTAACAGCACAGGTAAAACAGCAGTTAACAAGAGGCTCCAAAGAGCCTGAATTGCTCACTTGTATTTTTACAACTATAGACAAAAAATTGCATTATTCAAAAATATATTAATTTAAAGGCAATAATTGGTACAATAAGTTGTCATCCAATAGTTTCAGTCATATTGACATACCAGTACTTGCAGATCTTGAAATGGTGATTCATTTTGCTGTTCATCATTTCTATTTATGTATTCATTATAGTTTTCAAGATAATAGGCAACAACATAGAATTTAGTGAAGAATGACAATTTAACGGCAATAACTTCTAAAAAAGATACCTGGTAATTGTAGACAGGAAGGAGATAGATAGTGAAATTCTGTGCATGTTTGTCTATGTAAGATTTTTTCTAATTATTATTGGTTTTACGGTATTAGACAATAAACACATTTTACCAAAAGGAACAAAAACAAAACTTTATATGTGATACCATCAGGATTATTCAGAAATGGTTAAGTTGAAATTGGTCTAGTTTCAGAGACAAATTATTTTACAAAAATTTAAGGTGAAGACAGACAATGATAATGACGATAACTTTGGGCCAGGTGAGGTAAAAAACAGTCATTAGTATCATTTAAATCTAACAAAATTCTACCTAAAAGCATTAAAAATACACAAATGTAAGTTTTTAACGACCTTGACTGGCTATACAGCCCTTGCACGGTCGGTTTTAAAAATATAAGCCATTTATACATGTTCTATTCAAATTTAATGCAAATTAACAGCTTGTGTGTAGATTTTAATCAAATCTCGATATATCTCTACCATATATTAATGTTTTTAGCCAGTCTATTGGAACCTGCATTCTTAGTCTCCAACTTCCTAACCTTGTTAAATAAGCTGATCTCCATACTATCCAGGATGTAAAACCTAGGAACAAAATAAAATGTCATAATATTGTTAGACAGGCTGATCTCCATACTATCCAGGATGTGAAACCTAGGAACAAAATAAAATGTCATAATATTGTTAGACAGGCTGATCTCCATACTATCCAGGATGTGAAACCTAGGAACAAAATAAAATGTCATAATATTGTTAGACAGGCTGATCTCCATACTATCCATGATGTAAAACCTAGGAACAAAATAAAATGTCATAATATTGTTAGACAGGCTGATCTCCATACTATCCATGATGTAAAACCTAGGAACAAAATAAAATGTCATAATATTGTTAGACAGGCTGATCTCCATACTATCCATGATGTAAAACCTAGGAACAAAATAAAATGTCATAATATTGTTAGACAGGCTGATCTCCATACTATCCATGATGTAAAACCTAGGAACAAAATAAAATGTCATAATATTGTTAGACAGGCTGATCTCCATACTATCCATGATGTAAAACCTAGGAACAAAATAAAATGTCATAATATTGTTAGACAGGCTGATCTCCATACTATCCATGATGTGAAACCTAGGAACACAATAAAATGTCATAATATTGTTAGACAGGCTGATCTCCATACTATCCATGATGTGAAACCTAGGAACAAAATAAAATGTCATAATATTGTTAGACAGGCTGATCTCCATACTATCCAGGATGTGAAACCTAGGAACAAAATAAAATGTCATAATATTGTTAGACAGGCTGATCTCCATACTATCCATGATGTAAAACCTAGGAACAAAATAAAATGTCATAATATTGTTAGACAGGCTGATCTCCATACTATCCAGGATGTAAAACCTAGGAACACAAAAAACAAACAGATATAACATTTATATGATTTCACTTTCAATGTCTAATATAAGAACACAAACTTTAGAAAACAAAACAAAAATATTCTTTAATATTAACAAGAGTGCACATGCTGAAATGTCTCGCCTTCTATACTAATCATTGATATTATGTTGATAGTCCTAAGTAAAAAGCTAAGCTTTATAACAACTGTACCATAAACTTAACATTAACCAAGATAACTAAACAAAGACCAATGAACCTTGAAAATGAGGTCAAGGTCAGATGAACCATGCCAGGCAGACATGTACAACTAACAATGCTTCTATACAACATATATAGTTGACCTATTACTTATAGTTTAAGAAAAATAGACCAAAACACAAAAACAACACTGTGCAATGAACCGTGAAAATGAGGTCACGGTCAAATAAAACCTGCGCGACTGACATAAAGATCATTAAATATTTCCATACACCAAATATAGTTGACCTATGGCATATAGTATTAGATAAAAAGACCAAAACTCAAAAACTTAACTTTGACCACTGAACCATGAAAATGAGGTCAAGGTCACATGACATCTGCCCGCTAGACATGTACACCTTACAATCATTCCATACAACAAATATAGTAGACCTATTGCATACAGTATGAGAACAACAGACCAAAACACAAAAATTTGACTATAACCACTGAACCATGAAAATGAGGTCAAGGTCAGATGACACCTGCCAGTTGGACATGTACACCTTACAGTCCTTCCATACACCGAATATACTAGCCTTATTGCTTATAGTATCTGAGATATGGACTTGACCACCAAAACTTAACCTTGTTCACTGATCCATGAAATGAGGTCGAGGTCAAGTGAAAACTGTCTGACAGACATGAGGACCTTGCAAGGTACGCACATATCAAATATAGTTATCCTATTACTTATAATAAGAGAGAATTCAACATTACAAAAAATTTGAACTTTTTTTTCAAGTGGTCACTGAACCATGAAAATGAGGTCAAGGACATTGGACATGTAACTGACGGAAACTTCGTAACATGAGGCATCTATATACAAAGTATGAAGCATCCAGGTCTTCCACCTTCTAAAATATAAAGCTTTTAAGAAGTAAGCTAACTCGCCGCCATAGCCGCCGCCGCCGCCACCGGATCACTATCCCTATGTCGAGCTTTCTGCAACAAAAGTTGCAGGCTCGACAAAAAACACAATGAAGGTTTTGTACTAGGATTTTTTTTTTAAGTAAGATGTATTTATGACAATTTCATTTGTCTATTTATAATCCTTGCCATTACACCATATCAATAGTGGTAATATCTATTTTTTTTCAATCTTTACTCTCTAAAAACAGTTAAAAGTTATAATAGGACAAATATTGTTTCAAACTTGTTGCATTTGTAGAATCTTCAACCGTTGGTCAAACAAATTGTATAATTTGACATAAAAATTTGATACCAGTACTTAAAAGAACTGAAATACAAAAACCACTAACATTCAGTTAAAAAAAAATAGCAATACAGAGGCTATCCCTAAAAAGATTTCTTGAAATTCCAAGAGTTTGACTAAATCTGAAATCTGTTGCTAGTGTTTCTTTCTACCTTGCATTTTGATTTGCTTAACATCTGTAAGGGCTTGATATTTCCCGATATAAGCCAGCATGCCCATGCTCTGGAATTTAAATGGTTCTGCGAATTCTTTACCATGATTTAACATCTTAGCTAAGTATCTGCCTTCTCTTTCTGCTACCTAAAATCATAAACGACATCAGCTATGAACATTTATAGATTGTTATACAAGATATACTAGTTAGGTAAATATCACATGTTGTGACCTACTTTTTCAGTGTATCTGCGCTGAAACATTATCATGTGATTAAAGATTTTCAAGTTACATCAATTTCAGTTTTACCTAGAAAATCTATTAGAGCTACTTAAACATTTCTAATTTGATAATTGCCTATTTCTATAATTTATTGTTGTCAGATCTAAAGCTGAATTTGTAAAAAGTCAAAAGTCTGTAATTCAGTGCTATGTATCATATTTATTTTTCTTTTAAAGTTTTGTACATACATCATTAGTTTTCTTGTTTGCTTTGTTTTACATTTGTAATTTTGGGGCTTTGAAGCAGACTATGCAGTGTAGGTTTTGACAAATGTTAAAGGATTAACAGTGACCTATGCTTATTAACTAATCTATGTCATTTAGTCTATAGTGGAGAGCTGTCTCGATCACACCACATTTGCTTATTTCATACTACCAGGGTTAATGTCTTTTTATATTGACTTTGTGTTTTAGGTTATCTGTATCATAGTTCTATACTCCATAATTCAGATCATGTCACCAAATGACTAGTATTTTTATAAGTTTTTAATTTTTATCTTTTTTACTAGGGGTTGGGGTAAATAGTTTTCAAGGACTTTGCAACAATACCTGGGCAGTACATGGTAATGGCATGTCTTGTACATCAGCACAGTCTCCTATAGCAAACACACTCTTACTGTCATCCCCTAAAACGTGCAGGTATTTATCTGTCATTACCTAAAATTATAAACTTTCATTAAATCAATGTGTTATATTGACTTTAGTAATATCTAAACTACCCCCGTTTTTCCTGTACTGATTGTTATTTGTATTCTCTTACACACCTTTTGTTAATCAACAAATTGAGTTAATTAAATAAGAGTTGAGATGATCAAAAACTAGTTTTATCCCATTACATGTCTGTAAGCCTGTCCCAAGTCATAAACCTACCTAGTAGATCTCTTTCCTTATATCTAAATGTTTCCTTGATATTAGGACACCGTTGTGTTGATGACAGATCTATGGTAGTTTATGTTAAATCTATCCACAATATTTTAACCTTGAGACTGTTTAGAGATTAATATATTGCATAGGCACATGTTTATTGTTGTAGACTGCATAGTGACCTCCAGAATAGATATCAATTCGTTTTTTTGGGGTTTTTTTGTGTCCTTGTCGATTGATGTCCCATTTGATTGCCCAAACTTATTTTATAAATAACTTTGTGTCTCACATTCTGTTTATTTCCTTACCTGTCCTTGTTTATTTTTCTTCAGATCTAAATCACTAACAAACTGTCGGGGAGCTATACCACCACTCCATACAACCATTCCACATGGAATTGTCTCTCCATTATTTACCTGTCCTTGTTTATTTTTCTTCAGATCTAAATCACTAACAAACTGTCGGGGAGCTATACCACCACTCCATACAACCATTCCACAGGGAATTGTCTCTCCATTACTTACCTGTCCTTGTTTATTTTTCTTCAGATCTAAATCACTAACAAACTGTCTGGGAGCTATACCACCACTCCATACAACCATTCCACACGGAATTGTCTCTCCATTACTTACCTGTCCTTGTTTATTTTTCTTCAGATCTAAATCACTAACAAACTGTCTGGGAGCTATACCACCACTCCATACAACCATTCCACACGGAATTGTCTCTCCATTACTTAATGTAACACAATCTTCTTTTACCTCTAAAAAAAAATACATTACATTCTTTTCAAACCTTAAAAACAAGATTTATTGAATCAAAATTTTTAAAATTATGTATGTAGATCGTAAAGTAGCATTTGATGCAAAATTAAGCCCACCTAATCAACTCAACTAACATACTAAAGCACATATCCAAATTACAAAAGTTCCATTGGAAACATTATAAAGAATGCACGGAAATGTTACAAGTATCCTATTTCTTGTTGACATGACCTTTAAAAATTGCTGACTGACATGTGAACTTCAAATACATTATAAATTTATTACACAGACTTCCATTTTTTTGTGATTTTTGTCATGTACTGTGTATTCATTTATTTTCGTGCGTACCACCTTTCGTGGATTAAAGAAAACTTGTACATTCGTGGATATTTTATTTTGTAGATTTTTGCAAAGTCTGCAAATATTCCTTAAACTAGAGACTCTAAAGAGCCTGTGTCGCTCACCTTGGTCTATGTGAATATTAAACAAAGGAAGCAGATGGATTCGTGACAAAAATGTGTTATGGTGATGGTGATGTGTTTGTACATCTTACTTTACTAAACAGTCTTGCTGCTTACAATTATCTCTATCTATAATGAACTTGGCCCAGTAGTTTCAGTGGAAAATGTAAATAAAAATTTACAAATTTTATGAAAATTGTTTAAAATTGACTATAAAGGACAATAACTCCTTAGGGGGTCAATTGACCATTTCTGTCATGACATATTTGTAAATCTTACTTTGCTTAACATTATTACTGTTTACAGTTTATCTCTATCTATAATAATATTCAAGATAATAACCAAAAACAGCAAAATTTCCTTAAAATTACCGATTCAGGGGCAGCAACCCAACAACGGGTTGTCCGATTCCTCTGAAAATTTTAGAGCAGATAGATCTTGACCTGATAAACAATTTTACCCCCCTGTCAGATTTGCTCTAAATTCTTTGGTTTCTGAGTTATAAGCCAAAAACTGCATTTTACCCCCTATGTTCTATTTTTAGCCATGGCGGCCATCTTGATTTGATGGTCGGGTCATCAGACACATTTTTTAAACTAGAAACCCTAAAGATGATTGTGGCCAAGTTTGGATTAATTTGGCACAGTAGTTTCAGAGGAGAAGATTTTGTAAAAGATAACTAAGATTTATGAAAAACGGTTAAAAATTGACTATAAAGGGCAATAACTCCTAAAGGAGTCAACTGACCATTTTAGTCACTTGACTTATTTGTAAATCTTACTTTGTTGAACATTATTACTGTTTACAGTTTATCTCTATCTATAATAATATTCAAGATAATAACCAAAAACAGTAAAATTTCCTTAAAATTATCATTTTAGGGGCAGCAACCCAACAACGGGTTGTCCGATTCATCTGAAAATTTCAGGGCAGATAAATCTTGACCTGATAAACAATTTTATCCATTGTCAGATTTGCTCTAAATGCTTTGGTTTTTGAGTTATAAGCCAAAAACTGCATTTTACCCCTATGTTCTATTTTTAGCCATGGCGGCCATCTTGCTTGGTTGGCCCGGTCACCGGACACATTTTTTAAACTAGATACCCCAATGATGATTGTGGCCAAGTTTGGTTTAATTTGACCCAGTAGTTTCAGAGGAGAAGATTTTTGTAAAAGTTAACGACGACGGACGCAAAGTGATGGGAAAAGCTCACTTTGCCCTTCGGGCCAGGTGAGCTAAAAAATTTGTAATTCGTTGAACATTTAAATTTGTGGTTCCCCTGTACCATGAAATCCACGCAAATTGGTAAACAACAAATATTAATGTACTGGAACATTTATGTTCCACATGATATTCATTAATGATAACTCTGTATTACCTGTTACTATTGACTTGACCAGTTGAAACCTTACCTGTTACTATTGACTTGACCAGTTGAAACCGGTCTCTCTCTTTTATCTTTTTCTCTGCATATTTTCTGAGACTTTCATCAAATGATGCTAGGATCTGGTTAGATTCTACCAGTGTAACATTAACGTGATGTTTCTTCTGCTTGTACAGACGGGAGATATCCTACAAAACGTGTATTGTTCAAATCAACCTTCTGTGAATTTATAAATCTTGAAAAATAACTGAGGAATAACAGGTGGATAAGCTTTGTATAAAATAATGGTAGTACCATATAGATAAATATAATTGCCATAAAATTACTTTTCTTTCACTAAAAATGCATGTTTATTTACCAATTACTGACTTTTAGTTTCTTACTCATGTTCTGTGCAAAAATTTTGATATCATCAATATTATAAACTACAGTTTGATTTCTTGTTTCTATCATGTCTATGAACATATTTCCTTGTTTTTTATTAGGTTTTACCCAAATCACACATATTTCCAGATTTCACTTACACATGACCATATCCTGTTAAACTCACATATGCTCAGCTGTTGTACAGAGATCAAGATTTTAAGTTTACATAGTATGCACATGAAATATTATGCATATTGTATAGATCAAAGGTGGATTTAGGGGGCAGGGGGCCTGGGCCCCCCCCCCTTTTTGGGAAAAAATTTGGTTGCTTATATAGGGAATCACTGAAGTGTGACTGGAGCGGGCCCCCTCTTAGGCAGTCAGTGGGCCCCACTTATGAAAATTTCTGGATCCGCCAGTGTAGATTGTAACCTCTTTTGTGTACCTGTTCTACAAAGTCATAAAGTTCTGCTCCAAACTCCACACCAGTCGGTCCCCCTCCTACTATAACTGTATGTAACAGCCTATTTGCTTCTGAGTCTTCTATTCCTGGCTGTACTGATAATTCAAAATTCTTTAATATTCTGTTCCTTATTCTCCTGGCATCTGCTACTTCCTATAATTTAGAAAAGTCAAAACGTTAAAAAGATTTTAATCCTTCCAAAAATATTCATCGAAAAAAATCAAATATTTTTAAAATTTGACTGAACCAAAAACGATCAGTAAAGAACAAAGATTTCAACTCCTAAGTTGACCTATGATGGATTTGGCTATTAGGTCCTTTTTTGTCATACAACTGTTTCTGTTCTTTTACATCCTTGGCTTACAAACATTTGGTATTGAGCATTCCAGATGAAGAAAATCCAGAGAAGCACTTCTGACACATGAAATTTAGGAAGTGTTCTTTTCATATAAATCTAATTTTATACAATCAGAAATTTTTGGAAACAAATTAAAGGTTTATTTTCTTATAAAGTGTTGACTTGGAGAGACATAAGTAATTCTTAGATGAATTCCTATTATGGTATGTGGGACAGTAAAGCCTTTTTATAGAGAATAAGTGGGGTAAAATACAGCCACAAGGGCTGATCTGTAACAGGTGAGTTAAGGTAAAGTACATATTATTAGTAATTAATCAGATAATTATCTTTCAATGATATTTTCAAACATAGTGTAACTATCAGGTGAGTTGAATATTTGGTCGGATGAGGCAAAGACATCCTGGACTGGTTGTAACACAATCTTACCTTGAGAAAGAAGGAATGTTCCTGAACACCAGGCACGTTAAACGTAAAAATCTTATCTTGAGAAAGAAGGAATGGTCCTGAACACCAGGGACGTTAAAAGTAACAGTCTTACCTTGAGAAAGAATGAATGTTCTTGAACACCAGGCACATTAAATGTATTACTCAAAGCTCCTACACCAATCACCAATTTATCAAAGTCTATGGTATATTTAAGCTCTGATTTCAATACACTTTCACAATGTATTTTTTTATTTTCAATATCTAGTTTTGTAGCAAATGATAAGTGGAAATGATCAGGCTGACGAAATATTGTGTTCCGGACAGGTTCTATCACAGATCTGAAATGATAACAGGACATTAACTAGATCAACAGAAAGACTTGGAATTTAGTTAGCTTTACATAAAAGAGGGACGAAAGATACCAAAGGGACAGTCAAACTCATAAATCTAAAACAAACTGACAACGCCATGGCTAAAAATAAAAAAGACAAACAGAAAAACAATAGTACACACGACACAACATAGAAAACTAAAGAATAAACAACACGAACCCCACCAAAAACTAGGGGTGATCTCAGGTGCTCCGGAAGGGTAAGCAGATCCTGCTCCACATGTGGCACCCGTCGTGTTGCTTAAGTGATTACAAATCCGGTAAATAGTCTAATTCGATAGGTCATATTCATGAAAGGGAAGGGGATTGTAGTTACGACGTAAGGAACATATCCGATATCATTTGTGAAACGGTTATTCCATAACGGTCAACCAACTCGTGATGGCGTCCGTAAAATTTATGAAGGGATGATTTCAACTTGACCATTTGGAACTCTTGGTTTAATAGCTTCCTTGTGAGCAGCAAACCTCTATCAAGAAAATCATGGTAGGAAATGCAAGCAGGGGAATATCGTATCAATTGGGAGATATATACCCCGTATGCAGGTGCTGCTGGAATGTTGCTACTTAGAAATGGAAAGTTCACAATTGGAAAGCTGAAATCATCTCTTTTGTCGTAAAGTTTTGTTTTCAACCGACCCTCATTGTCAATTTCTAGATGTAAGTCAAGATATGAAGCCGACTTAACTGTATCTGTAGTATCCTTTATCTCTAGTTCGATTGGATAGATGCGTTCCACATAGTCACCAAATTTTGAATTGTTTAGTGAAAGAACATCATCTATATAGCGGAAAGTAGAGTTAAAGGATATTGCTAACTTCTTATCTTTCTTCCTAAGAAGTTCCTGCATGAAGTCAGCCTCATAATAATAAAGAAACAAGTCGGCGAGTAGAGGGGCACAGTTTGTTCCCATTGGAATGCCGACAGTCTGTTGAAAAACACGTCCTCCGAACGTAACAAATATGTTGTCAATCAAGAAATCAAGCATCTTGATAATATCAGTTTCAGAGAATTTTTTGTTTGAATCAGAGTGATTCTTTACAAAGTAGGATTTATCCCTCCCTAAGACAAGATACTTGTATCTACGTTGGCCATTCTTTTTTATGAAGCAAAGTAATATCAACTCTTTCAATTTGTCTTTTAGTTTGGAATGTGGAATACTTGTGTACAGGGTAGAAAAGTCAAATGTTTTAATACTGTTACAAGATGAAAGAGAGTTAGATTGTATGTACTCTAAAAGATCTTTTGAATTTTTAAGTATCCACATCTGATTCACGCCACCTCTAGAATAGGCAGTTTCACAATAACTTTGAAGCCCGTCTTTGATTGCTGATAAAATAGATGTTAATAATTTAGAAAGAGGTTTCGTGGAGCACTTGGAAGACCCAGCAATATACCGTTGTTTGTAAGGACACTTATGTAGTTTAGGTATCCAATACAGTGATGGAAGATCCAGTTCTTCATCTTTGGTTGAAATTCCAAAGGAACATAGAACAGACCTATGATTATCCAGGATTTCCTCTTTGGTAAGTGTCGTGAGGGTATATGTTGAGTTACCAAGTGAATTGTCAATACCTAATTCGTTTATCAAGCAGTTGATGTAGTGACTTTTACACACAAAAACGATGTTATTTGGGGCTTTATCTGCAGGGACAACAACATATTTGTCATGGAGGTCGGATAGGTGTTTTGCAACATTTGGGTCTTTAAAGATTGACGTAGCATGGTTATTGATGGACCCATTCAGTTTCTTAATTCTGATTTGTATCAACGACCTCACTGCCATAATCTTATCATGCTTATTGTCAATGATTTTTTTTGTTTCATATTTCATCCAAGATTGAAGATATGATGAGTCTAAGTTTAAGACTTAGGTTTTTTATTGTGATAATGTTTATTCTATCAAACAGGTTTTTTTTCAGTTAACATGTCTAAGACACTGGTATTATTGACCTTAACTGTTCCATTTTTCAATGTATATTCAGGAATTGGTTATATGTTGGCTAACTAGTAGCTTTCAGAAATCAAGCTATAAAAGTATAAAGTATCAACTAAGGGACGACATCAAAAGTTCAATGTAAGATAAAAAAACTTAATTCACATAGTTTTTTCGCTGACCCCCCTACCCCCCTTCTTAACTTAATTTGGGAAAAATTGATTTACCTATATGAATATAGGTAAAATCGATTTTAGATTAACAAAACTTGCAGCAATGTTGACCCCCCCACCCCCAAACTATTTGATTTAAGTTTTTTATCCTACATCGATCTTTTGATGTCGTCCCTAAAATGCATTTTTTTTCCCAAAATCTGCAAATTGATAACTACAAAATATTAAATCCCAGTAAATGATTGTGAATGTTTTCAGCAGCAAAGAATTTTAATCAATTTGTTGAAGTGTCAACCTGATGCATTGTATTTTAAATGTATAAATATGTGGTTATCTCCCTTAAATGTATAAATGTGTGGTTATCTCCCTCTTGACAAATAATTGTATACATCAAACTATAAGACATTGTTAAAACTCACCTAAATTCTAGAGTCCCCACAGTTGTACTACATAACAATGGTGTAAACAGGAAGTGGTTCCTCGGACTGACGACTATCACATCAAATTTGTTTTTGTCTATTGTCTTCAATACACTGTAGCTGCCCCAACCTGTTCCTAGAATAACTAATCTTTCACGTTTTTCTGTCGATGTTGGATTTGTAATGTCATTTATTTTAGCTAAGTTAGTCTTTCCTCTGCTAACTAGCTGTCTAACTGCTCTTAAAGCCATTTCTACACACTATTCTTCTTCAATTATGTCATCAATATGTATAAAATATTCCTGACACCATGTGTCATACTAATGTTATGTCAAATGTACATGGATCAAACATTTAAAAATCAGATTAGGAAGGATTTCTCCTCTTAATTGTCTACAAATAGAAAACAAATATTTTCAATACTTTTAAAATATATGAAACTGCATTTACAGCAAACTAGCACACACATATGTCTTTTGTTATTTATGTTAATCTACATGTACTTTATTGTTTAAGTGTTTTTAACTTTACGTTTATTTTCTGGGGCATTCAGATTTTCCCCCTTGTAAAAATCTTTGAGTAACTGTATTGCCCGTTCAGCCATCACATTACTTATGCACTGTAATGATGGTCCAAGGGAAGGTAACTCTGCACTATGAACTGGCAAAATGGATCCACATCCACCAAATCTATCATTAGCACATCCATAAATTACTAAGGGGATTTCTACTTGTCTAAGTGCTCCAGCACACATAATACAGGGTTCAACTGTTACGTATAGAACACACTGTCTAAAAACTGCTTTTGAATCCAATTTATTTTCTTCAGAGAATTTTAAAACTTTATCAATGGCAACTATTTCAGCATGTCTTGTTGCATTTTTGGTTTCATTCACTTCGTTCCTGCCTACAGCAATTTCCTTCCCATCATACACTAGCAAACACCCTACTGGAACCTCTCCTGATTTTAATGCTTCTTCTGCAAGGTCAAATGTCCTTTCCATCCAAGTAATATGTTCATTATCCATTGTTACCATTCTATTGCCTATGCTGTAAAATTTATGTTGTTTTCTTTACTATCAGATAAACATTTAAAAATAAGAATGCCAATGAGACAACTCGAAGTCTCAACAAGAGAATTTTATATCAATGCTAATACATCAATAATAATAATCTGCATATTAAATATCAACTAACCTAATCACAAAATTTAAACAAATTGCCAATGCCCCTCCACTGGAATCAGCATCCCAAAGTTTTGACCTTGAGAACAAAAAAACATCATTTCAAGCTACGGGATTCCCTATGGGAATTCTGGCACCAGAGCAATTTTCTGATATAAGCTCCCTGCGGCATAGGATTAGAAAATTGGTCCACATATTATTCCAATGAATATGAATAAAAGAACAGATTTTTTCAATGTCCCCCATTGCACATATTTTATCAGTCCAACTAAAAATACTGTTGTTTTGGTTCTAAACATTTTGTAAATATCTTAAAGAATAAAGGCTATAGCAAATGCAATGCGTTTTCTGATATAATTAACATTTCTAAGGGGCATAACTCTTTAAAATTTATTCAAAATGTTGTTCTACACTTATTTCCATTTTGTCCAAGACATTGGTGATATGAACCTATAGCTAGTAACATGTAAACACGTATATGTGATTCTTATGTATTGATTCAGGGCAAAAGTTGAAATAAATAAAATAGCATTGACATTATCTTAACAATGTGTCAATGTTAGAACTATTTAGGATATAAGTTTTATAAAAAATCTAGCAAGATTTGTACATGTGAATGTGTTTATAAGACGGTGATGTAGTCCTATATTTCATTTATTACGTTTTCATGCTGAGTTTTTTGTTTTTTGTGTTGTTTCTTTTTACTGCATACTAAAAGAAAACATATAAAAATTGAAAAACACAGATGCGAATGTGTTTAAAGAGCGAACAGACCCGATACCATTAATATCATGTCCCTCAGGGTCCAAAATTGGTTAATAAATTCCTCTTATTTTAAATAAATATATCTTATCTTATCAATGCTTATGTATACACCTTATCGCTATTTGTCCGCTATTACTGCAGGACATCACAAAGGTCCAGTAAAATTTTGCATCATAATACAAAATATCTGATGCCTCAACCGGCACAAATTCTGGGTTCAACCTGAGCAGATTTCAAAATACATGTAGCGATAGGGTGTATTCAAGATGTGCAACCAAATGATTTCAAACATAACTACTGGAAGAAGAAGAAGTTAACTATATATACCTGAGTGAAGAGATTAAGTGAGTCCTCTTTGCAGGTTTGTACACAAGAGGATCTAAGATTTACAATCAGGATTGTGCATATAAATTATGCCTTTTAAAATCATTAACTTAGATCTCCTGGTAAAACCAGTTCGGCAGTGGAAATTTGAAGGAGCCTTGCGTCAGATAACATTGAAATTGACAAAGATTATAAATACCTAAAAGAAAAGCTTGTTTCTTGTGTCTTACTCTATTGTCTGAGTATTGAAACGATGTTGAAGTAGCGTCCAAAATCCGATAGAAGACGTCAGCGTGAAATCCGGAACGGCAAAGGAAACTATATCGTCCTAGATTTTGACTTTGAAATTTCAGGAAGTGACGTTCATATCCTTCTGCGCTTGTCGACATATATTGGTGACGTGAACACAAGGAAAGAAAGAAGGAGACACTAATCTCATAGTTTTCCAAACTGAATTTGCTTCTAGCTGACAGAAGCATTGTCTTTGACAATGAATACTTATGTTGTAAGCGAGTAACATGTTACTTTATAGTCCTTTATAGTTCATGAAAAATTGTAAATCGATAGTGAATTTTGCTAACAATTTATGATTTTATTCAGAAATCCAGCCATGCATTTTTGCATGATCTCTTATGTGGGAGAAACACTTTCTGGATATGTACTTTCAAGCAATTCATAGAATGTAGCTTAATGGTGGACATAACAACATTTAACCAAGGACGTATAACTAACACGTCCTTGATTTAACCAGAAAAAATAACTTCAATTAAATGTTCTCAATTTGTTTCAATTTTACATCTTTCTACCAAGGACAATGGGGAAATAACTACTTGGAAGAGGGTGGTAAAGGGGGGGTGCTTGCACGAAAAAAACGTGAAATAAGACATAATTTCACGTTAAACGTGAAATAGTTCTGTAATGAATGTTGGACGAAAAATAAATACTTTTATGTGAACCTTTTGAGACTGAATCACTGTCTTCTTGTACATATTAACTCTTTGTTTTACTTGATATTCCCGATTTAGTATACACATTTATGATATAATTGGTTTACAGCTTTTAAAAAAGTATTTCTTGTCGATTCCTTCCAAGTGTTTGAATTGTATTTGAAAAATACCGAGCACGCAAAATAAGTATTTGAAAATCACGATGCACGTAAAATTAAATAAGCAGAACACGTTAAACGAGGCACCCGTCTTGCACGACTGAACGTCAAATAAAAAAGTAAAAACACGTTGAACGTGAAATAAAAAACGGCGATCACGTTGCACGAAAATAACCCTTTACCACCCTCTTGGAAGGACACTCTTTTTAAAGCTGGCATCCTGTCCCATATTTAATACTTCATACATAGGGCCAGGTGTAGTACAATCCACATGACCAACTATGAGTGCTGAACAGGACTAAATAACTTCCCATGTGTGTGTTCTAGAAACAAACCGTTAATTAATCGTTAATTAACTGGTGATTTATAATGAATGACAATGTTCATGATGTTAATCAACAACGTTTGGGTTAGATTTGCTAAATTATTTTAAATGTACAGTGGAGTCCCTGGTGTCCGTGCAACTGTTGATACCGCGCCAGAGCTCCAGATAATCTGCGTATTTGCGTGATCACGCAATACAAATAATAAAAAACCCAATGCAATTGCTCATTGCAGTGTTCTATAACCCAATTAATTCAAAGGAAAACCCAATTATATTCCAAAACCATGAGTTCTCAACCCTTTTATTGGCTACCATTTGCGTTATTTACCCTTATCTGTTTACAGTCGTCGCGTAAACTATTTTTATAATATTTATAATTGGAAATTTCCTTTCGTTCTAAAAATAGATCCCTGCATCGAGTAGCTGAAATGGGTCCCTGTTATAGTTTTCCGTTGCTCAATAGGTACACATGTTTTTGAAAACATTTCAATGTTCTCGGCATTTATCCAATTAGCGTTTGTCATGTAGTCATATTTTTTTCGCATTGCTCGGGATTTATCATAACATACATTGAATTAAAACGAAAGTGAATGTCCGGTAAAAATATTGAATAGAAGCATGTTTACTGCTTCTTTTGAAAAGCTGAGGGAAAGTTATGATAATAACAAGACTCAGCCAGTGTTTTTAGGAAGCGTCCATCGAACACACGGGCGTGTCTGCGTACCTTTACGAGAACATTGCTAATAAAAGCAGGATTTCCTCAAAAACGAAATCAGTTGGAAAAAGTGAAAGGCCAAATCAATTATGACATGATAAAGCATCAGAAACCAAAAGTTCTAATAAAAGACAACTAAACCCAGATTTATGAAAATTGGAATAAAACAAAAAAATTCAAGTATAATTAGAGTTTATATACTATTTTTTTTTCATTTAACGGTTAATTAATGAATACACACACAGGCACTGGTCTCAGAATTTATTATATAAAGGTATAAGACGAGTGCCTGTGAATACGCATATCCGTTTTTTTACAATTTATATGAGAAAATACAAAACTGGCAGAAGGTTTGAAACGGAACACAAATTAAACCTACAATTGCTCCTCAGTGAATAAACCAAATAAAACAGCTGGCAAATAACCCTAACCCTAAACCAAATAAAACAACTAAACAAAGAAAGAAACATATTTAAGATGGAAAAAAATCTGGGGTTGGTATTGACTAAATATTCAATATTGTGTTGATGAAAAAAACCAATACATTAAGAAGCTTGGTGGTGAAAAACCCAATTTGATATTAACATGAGGGGTTAATTGGAATTGATAATGCAATTAAAAAACTTTATCACCCAATTATATAAGAAAATGGAGGGTAAAAAACCCAATTTGTGAATTCTTATCTGGAGCTCTGCCGCGCATTAGCTGGTTTCGTCATATCAAAACAGTAGCACAAATAAAATCGTTCTTGTTATTGTTTTAGCCTTCCGAGGGGTAAATAAGAATAAAATTGATAAGTTCAAGGGTTGAATAATAACTGTAATCCCGTGATTTTCAATATTTGGCCAATTTCCATTTAAAAAAAATACATCATCAGATAAAACTTGTTTTATTTGAGTCATATTTAAATCAGATTGAAATACTTTTTGCTCTGCATCCTTGGCAGTGTACTTGGTTCAAATTCAGCTTTGTTTCGTAGTAAAAAATCTTTCCATTATTCAAAATAAGCTATTTTTGGAAGGCATGTGCGAAATCACCGGAAATTGGAGAAACTCTTAGAACAGGGGTTTCCCTAATTTTGGAAACACATTACACAAAATCTTGAGGGTGAAAGCATACAAACAGAAGATTTTATGAAATGAAAGTATGTTATGAATGTGTTAACACAATATTATCCAATTATTGGTTATATTAGTTGAATGAAGTGAAGTCATAAGTCTTAGGTGTGTGGATATGCCGGACTGCATCGTACATTTCTTATGAAATAAAAATAATTTTAAACAAATTTGTGGCAGTACAAATATTTCCCGCAGTGGCAAGAATTGACGCTATCTCATTTGCATCTTTCTTACATCCAATTGACAAAACTATGTCTTTTTATTCCGCCTGGCTCTGCTGTCAAGCAGTGAGCCAGGATACTAGGCTAGACACTCTGTAGTCAGAAACAAAATATCACCCATTCCAAATAATTATGACTTCTTGAAAAGGCTATTTTAAATTTGTTATCTCTAAACAAAAGTTCTGCAACAATTTCTACAATATCATATCGCTGTAGCCATTTTCATCATCTTGTTGCCTTTGAGAGAGACACAATTTTACCATGTAATTGACAGCTAGAAATTTTTGCGTATATTCAAATTCTTAGCTTTTGTTTGCTTGTTGGTGCAAAATATTTCTAGATATATACATTTTTGTAAATATTCAAAAGTAAGGATGAAATAATAGTGATATCAATAAAGTTGTAAAAATCTATAATATATAAATGAGTTGTGATTTGTTTGATATTTCAGACTCATCCAAGTGTTCGGATTAAAGGTACAGAAAATAATTTGACTCCTTTGAGATGTGCAGATCAAAGGTGTGGTGATGGTACATTACACATGCATTGCCCATTCTGTGTGAAGACAGAACTGTATCATGACCCAGTCATACTCAAGGCTCATTATAGAGTTAAACATGTAGATAAAGGAATAGATTTTGCTGGTAAATATAATTGTACTGTATAGATACTATAAAAAAAACACCATAAAATATTTTCCCTGGATTCACATACCTTAACCAATGGAAACCTGTACAAGGGTTAATAAACTTTTTGTGCAAAATAAATTATGTGAATAAAATATTTGCATTACTGAATTTTCAAATTTACAAACACTTTTAACATGTAAATAACATAATTACATTTCATACGGCTTAAATATTTCACTCTGATCTGTAACTCAAAAGTTCAAGTTGAAAAAAAAAAAGCTCCACACAAAACTGAGTCTAAGAGGGGGAAAAAATAAGAATTCTAAAGACTGTATGTATGTAATAGAAACTGTACAATACATGCAGACATGTATATTTGTTTTAATATCAGTTAAACTTTGAACATCAAATCTGTATTGACAATTTCTATTTTATAATTCCAGGTTTGAAAATTCTACGATGTTGTGATCATTGTGACATAGTTGGTATAATAAAAGGAGAGAAAAAATTTAAAGGAGCACATTGGCATTGTTATAAATGTCGTAATGGATTCAACAGAAGAGATGAAGCTATTAAACATTACAAAACCCACTTCAGAAATCCACAAACCACTTTTCAGATTCAAATTGCTCAGGTAAATATGTGAAATATAATTAGATTAAAGTGCATAGGACTCAAATTGCTCAGGTAAATATGTGAAATATAATTAGATTAAAGTGCATAGGACTCAGATTGCTCAGGTAAATATGTGAAATATAATTAGAGTAAAGTGCACAGGACTCAGATTGCTCAGGTAAATATATGAAATATAATTAGAGTAAAGTGCACAGGACTCAGATTTATAACTTATAAATTGCTCAGGTAAATATGTGAAATATAATTAGAGTAAAGTGCACAGGACTCAGATTTATAACTTATAAATTGCTCAGGTAAATATGTGAAATATAATTAGAGTAAAGTGCACAGGACTCAGATTTATAACTTATAAATTGCTCAGGTAAATATGTGAAATATAATTAGAGTAAAGAGCACAGGACTCAGATT
Source organism: Mytilus galloprovincialis (assembly GCF_965363235.1). Classification (NCBI taxonomy): domain Eukaryota; kingdom Metazoa; phylum Mollusca; class Bivalvia; order Mytilida; family Mytilidae; genus Mytilus; species Mytilus galloprovincialis. The sequence goes on from NC_134842.1 coordinate 8,994,695, forward strand.
TATAACTTATAAATTGCTCAGGTAAATATGTGAAATATAATTAGAGTAAAGTGCACAGGACTCAGATTTATAACTTATAAATTGCTCAGGTAAATATGTGAAATATAATTAGAGTAAAGTGCATGGGACTCAAATTGCTCAGGTAAATATGTGAAATATAATTAGATTAAAGTGCATAGGACTCAAATTGCTCAGGTAAATATGTGAAATATAATTAGATTAAAGTGCATAGGACTCAGATTGCTCAGGTAAATATGTGAAATATAATTAGAGTAAAGTGCACAGGACTCAGATTGCTCAGGTAAATATGTGAAATATAATTAGAGTAAAGTGCACAGGACTCAGATTTATAACTTATAAATTGCTCAGGTAAATATGTGAAATATAATTAGAGTAAAGTGCACAGGACTCGGATTGCTCAGGTAAATATGTGAAATATAATTAGAGTAAAGTGCACAGGACTCGGATTGCTCAGGTAAATATGTGAAATATAATTAGATTAAAGTGCATAGGACTCAGATTTATAACTTATAAATTGCTCAGGTAAATATGTGAAATATAATTAGAGTAAAGTGCACAGGACTCAGATTTATAACTTATAAATTGCTCAGGTAAATATGTGAAATATAATTAGAGTAAAGAGCACAGGACTCAGATTTATAACTTATAAATTGCTCAGGTAAATATGTGAAATATAATTAGAGTAAAGTGCACAGGACTCAGATTTATAACTTATAAATTGCTCAGGTAAATATGTGAAATATAATTAGATTAAAGTGCATAGGACTCAGATTTATAACTTGCAAATATTTAAGAATTTTTATGAAAATTAATAAAAGAAAGAAATGGTAATTTTTTTCGAAATTCAAGAATGTGATTTATGAAAAGATCAATGGGAAATGTGTATGTTAAAACAAATTTTAAATAAAGAAATGAGAGTTTGCACATATAATGACATATTCTGGGGAAAATAAAACAGAAGGTTACAAAGAAAAAAAAAAAGAAGTCATTTCTTATTTTAATATTTAGACATATCTTTTATGCTTAACGTATTTAGGGTTTTTCCAGAATTAATTGTATGGGGGTAAGGAAGGCACTTTTATTAAAATTTGATTGGTGGTGGTTATTTAAGAAAGATTGCTTGAACATTTAATTAAATATCCAATTTAAAATGTATGCATAGTGGAGTCAAATAAAAAGTGCCTTTCTTCCCCCATACATTTATTTTTGGAACAGCCCTTATGTTGATCATGATAATAACTAAAAAAAAAAATAAGCAAAATTCTACATTGGCTAGAGGTATAGGGGGAGGGTTGAGATCTCACAAACATGTTTAAGCCCGCCACATTTTTGCGCCTGTCCCAAGTCAGGAGCCTCTGGCCTTTGTTAGTCTTGTATTATTTTAATTTTAGTTTCTTGTGTACAATTTGGAAATTAGTATGGCGTTCATTATCACTGAACTAGTATATATTTGTTTAGGGGCAAGTTGAAGGACGCCTCCAGTTGCGGGAATTTCTCGCTACATTGAAGACCTGTTGGTGACCTTCTGCTGTTGTTTTTTTCTATGGTCGGGTTGTTGTCTCTGGCACATTTCCCATTTCCATTCTCAATTTTAAACAATACCAAGGGTACATTCAAAACTAAAAAAAAACTACTAAAGAGAAAATGACTAAGTCATTGCAAAAAATGAAAGTCCACAAAACTCTACATACAACATGTAGAAAACTGAAGATTTAGCAACATGAACCAAACCAAAACTTAAGGTGATCTCAGGTGCTCCATCAGGGTTTGCAAAACCTATTCCACATGAGACACCTTAAAGAAACATACTTCTTTATAGTAGAAATACCTTTAGCTAAAGTATATCAAAATTTTTGTAAATGATGTATCTTGTTTAAATTTTTTGGTAGTATTGAATACTTTTTAGCAGTGTTAAGTGAATGATTACAAAAAGATATTTAACATTTTCTATTGTTTGATTTTATGTTTTCAGGAAGTGTATCCTCCTAAATATGAAGATGAGATGACATCTACAGTTGTTGATAGTACCGGTCTTTCTATCCATCCAGCCCTTACAGAAGCTGTCATGTCTACATCGGTTGGACATGAACTAGGTCAGTAACAACCATGTAACACGTGTCAACAGCTATGGTTTTATCTATATGAATCCTCTCTGTTTTGTGTTTTTTTTTAGAAAAACACAGTGAGTCAGGAGTAAAAATTACTTGTACAAGTAGTACCCCTGACTGACAGTATATACATTGAAAGAAGTTTTCTAACAGTATGGGGCAACACTTAAACACGTAATATTTTTTGCTATTGGTAGTTTATATACGGTTTATATATATATATAAGAAAATATTTTTAAATAGTTAACCATCTCCTTTCTTTAGAAAAATTACTAGTTTGTTGGAGAGAAAAATTGTTTAAATTAGTAAAATTAGTATGAATTGACACCTCTGGAGAAAAAAAACGTATATAAGTAATATTTAAAAAGCCTGATGTTTAACATATAACTCATATGTAGTTTTATATTAAGTTAACATTGAGGTTGTTCAAGTCTAATTCACTGGATTACAGCATTGATAATGCTTCAAATATTTACTTTTATCTTCCAGCGACAATAAGCCATCCTACCCAAGTGAGTTTAACTAATGTAAAGTCAGGTGAAATTCATACATCTGTTGCTGCTGAGGAAACTGTAGATAGTTCTAATGGTCAGACACATCATATAATGATAATACAAGAGGAACCGCCTACACAAGTTATAGCTAATGATGTAAGTATAATACAAGAGGAACCGCCTACACAAGTTATAGCTAATGATGTAAGTATCTTGTATCTAATGAACCGTCTCAGTGGTCATGTGGTTACTTGTTTTGCTTAGTGCTAGAGATCTTGGGTTCCAACAAGCCAAGTGCAACCAAAGACTTTAAAATTGGTATTTGCTTGGCTAAGTTTGTGACATTAAGGAGCAAGAGCAATGAGTGTTTGGCTAGGAGTCAGCATATTGCCTGCAGTAGGATTGACATGTCTTTCTGCTGACTGTTAGGCCAATTAAAATTTATTGATAGATTTTCATCCCCGCCCGCCCCGATTTTTTTTATTTTTGAAAAAATTACGATTTCCGGATTTTGTTCATTTCCGTTACCGGTTACCGTCGATAATTTCGTTTCATGTAAAACTTTCTGTTTCAAATGCAGGTAAATTTCGGTTTTCGTATTTCTTAAGAGTATTCTTACTGAATAATTAAGTCAATATATTCTGCTGATCTATGATGACAATATCATTTACCGAGAATATAGATTGATTACGAGAAGGGCGTGAAATATTCGGGTTTACGAGTATTACGCTGTGTCCAAGAATGCAAATCGCCGTATGTCACAAATGACACAAATGTTTGTGAGTAAACGAGTAGAACACCTTGGATTTATTTTATTTATACAATGACTTTGTGTCAAGAAATTTGGACTGTGAATGGAACCCCAAAGCGTAAGAATCGTGGAACACATTTGACTGGAATAAAGAAATTGACACAAAGGGGACTTTTTATACATGGTATATTGAGTTCAGAAAATCGACAAACATACGCATTTTTATGCCCCACCTACGATAGTAGAGGGGCATTATGTTTTCTGGTCTGTGCATCCGTCCGTCCGTTCGTTCGTTCGTCCGTCCGTTCGTCCGTCTGTCCCGCTTCAGGTTAAAGTTTTTGGTCGAGGTAGTTTTTGATGAAGTTGAAGTCCAATCGACTTCAAACTTGGTACACATGTTCCCTATGATATGATCTTTCTAATTTTAATGCCAAATTAGAGATTTTACCCCGATTTCACGGTCCACTGAACATAGAAAATGATAGTGTGAGTGGGGCATTCGTGTACTGAGGACACATTCTTGTTAATTTATTAATTTATAGCAAGCTCTTAGATTTAGATTTAGCCATGCCTTTCGTGTTTTATAGAAAAACAGCAAACATCCTTTGTCCCAATACCCTCGATAGAGTCTTTAAACAACTTTATGTTCTATATTGTAATTATATTTGCATCTTGCATATTAAGGACCAACCCTATTATTTCAACACTGTTTGAGTTTTCATTTTATTCTGTACTTATCGTACTCCTGTTGCATACCAATGCATTTGCTTCATTTTATTAGGACAACAATTAGAAAGCAAAATACATTTGATGTAGGTATAGTCCAACTGAAAAGAGCATTTCTCCACATTTCTGCTGTTAACTATAAAATAGGTTTCAAAAGCGGCAATTACATGTAGAACAGTGGTTGACAATCAGAGATATATATTAACGAATTTAAAAAAGCGGCACCTGTATATCGGTCCTACTAAAAAGCGCCCGGGAGCGCCCGAGAGCGCCCAGGAAAAGAAATAGCGCCCGGGGAAGGAAAATTAGCGCCCGGGAGAATAAAATAATAAAATATTCCTTAAAAAAAAATTGCTTGTTTTGTCCTTAATATTAACAATGATTAATGGGGATATGTACGATGCTACATCGAAAGTGTTGTTTATATCTTTTTATAAAACTAAAACTTTGACTGTTTTAATGTCTATGCTTATCAGGGATTTAATGCTTAGTTTTGAATTAAACCAAACTCCTGCTTTTTACCCCCTTCATTTAACTACTGCATGTACATGTATAGTACTGCTTTATTTGCTGATTTATTATGTGTAACTCTTTTAATTTTGATTAGATAAAATTAATAAATATTTATCTGTGAAATTTAAGTTGTTTAATAAAAAATTACATTTTTCATTTTACAATAATTTTGTTTTTGAAAAACATGTCTTTTGAAGTTTTACATTTTATAAATATTCCGCATAAAGTGTGATCTATTATTATCTGTCTTTCGAAATAGTATTCATATATTATTGTTATAGAAATCGAAACATTCATACTTGTTTTTGTGCTTTATTATAAATGTCTATTTTCTGAATTTGCAAATTACTTGTCTAAAATTTAAAAAAAAAATCAATGTACATAACTTATTTCATCGACACAAAGTTGTCTCATGCCAATAAAATATCTATATATTTTCCCCGGGCGCTATTTGTTCTTCCCCGGGCGCTATTTGTTCTTCCCCGGGCGCTTTTTCTTTTCCCCGGGCGCTTTTTCTTCACCCGGGCGCTCCCAGGCGCATTTTAGTAGGACCCGTACCACCCCTGTATATGGAGTATATGTGTCTCAATTGATACGTTACTCTAGAGATAGCTCGAAGTACACGAGGACTACTGCTTTCTCAAAAGATGCTAAGACAGGACTGAATCAATCAAATTTTGGTCATCACTCAAGCAATTTTATGGTCGCCATCATGAGCTGGTTGGCCATTATGACAAAAGTGTGTCAGAAATCATATCTTAGTGATATTCTTCCCCAGTCATAACAACCTTCCATCATTTCCGAACTGAACAAAGAAATAACATGACGGGTGCCGTATACGATGCAGGAAATGCTTACCCTTCGGGAGCACTTGATTTCACTCTTGGTTTTTAGTGGAGTTCGTGTTGTTTCTTATTTATTATTTGCAACTGTTGATGTAAATGTCTTTTTGTTTTATGAGTCTATGGTTACTCCTTGGTTTTGATTATTATTGTCTTATACGCAATACCTTATGGATGTATTTACATGATATAAGCTTATTATTACACTTGCTTATATGAATAACACGTGACAAGGTTTCATATGAAATAAAATTTAAAAAATAAAATCCTCCCACCCGCCCCATTTTTTTCAAAAATTTGGATGAAAATCTACTAATTAATTTTAGTTGGCCTTACCAAGTGAACTATAAATATTACTCATCATGCCCAAAACTTCATGCTCTACATAACACAGAAATCCTTGTCCAATAAAGATAAAAGGCAAATCTATGGATACTTATATAATTAGTTCTTGCATATATATTAAAATAAGAAGATATGGTATGATTACCAATGTGACAACTCTCTGACAGAGACCAAATGATTTTGAAGTTATCACATTTCGGTCACCCTACAGCCTTCAACAATGAGCAAAACACATACCACATAGCAAGCTTTATAAAGACCCAAAATAACAAATATAAAACAATTTAACTGAGAAAACAAGTGATATGATTTATAATGAAAAATTATAGTTTGCTGAATGTGATAAATTTTACTTAAGGAAAAGGCAATCACGTTTTCTTCTTTCAGTGTGTAAAAAAAAAAATCATCATCTACATGCATATACAGAATGACTTCATACTCAATCATTTACTTGAAAATAAAGATTTGTAAGGCATGAGCTGTCAGAAACCTACTGAATGTTTTCCCAACACTGAATTTTCAATGTGTAAAAAGAACTTTGAAAAAAATTGAAATACTGTTCTCTGATGCTATTAAACATAATGATTCATATTTGGTCACCAGTTCAAAATTGATGGGTTGCAGTGGTTTTACACCATGTCATACACCCGCTTCCTAAAGTTCTGATGTTAATTGAATTATCTCCCTTATTTTTTAGGAAGTGAACATAGAAGTTAATATAGAGGAAGAAAAAGAGATCGCTGAGGATCAGAATACGGACAATCAATTAGAAGATCTTAAACAGAAATATAAAAAACTAGAGGTGGAGAAAATCTTATTGGAACAATCTTATAAATCAGATATATCAGAATTACAATCTCAGGTAGGTCAAGGCAGTAAAAACAATTCTACAAGTTAGAAATATTTGAATTGCAAACACAAGTAAGTAAAGACGGAACAAATAAAAAAAATCTTTTTGACAGGCAAAACAGTTGTACCAGAAAAAAATATTCAGATTACAAATACAGGTAAGCTTGGATGGGTAAAACAATCATACAAGTTAGAACGAATATTTTAATATAATAAACACAGGTATGTTTAGACAGGCAAAATCTTACAACTTAAAAGTGAAAAATTACAAACACTGGTAAAATATTTTTACAAGGCAGAACTTTTAACTAACAAACCTGAGTATGTGAAGACATACTGGTCTACAGTTGTTTGTATCCAAGTTGTTTTGAATCTAGTGGAAATTTGTCTTACTTACAATCTTATCGCATTTCTATGTTTTATGGCTATTTTTTTCAGGGTTAATCATTCTTACATACAATTTAACCTCTATTAATGAAGTTGGTTTCATTATTAACATTTTTTTTGTAGGTTAATGAATTACGAAATGAAATAGCTGACTATCAGAAGCGTGAACAAGATTATTTAGAACAATTGAGTGTACCGCTCGACAAAAATATAGAAAATATTCTTAAACAAATGGAAAATCAACACCGGAGTTTACTTCATCAACATTTACTTAATCTTAAACGTGAATATAAACCTGTTCCTTTAATATTAAATACAATGTCAACTGAGAACCATCAATACCTGCCACAAAACAGTATAGAACTTGTACAGGAAGTGTCCCCTGCCACTAGTATGTGTTCCTCTACAGACAATGTCTCAAGTTCTAACTTAGATATGCCAACAAGTATGAACTTAGAGGAGACTATCACACAAAACATATGTAATGGCAATAATGATATTACTGACTCTGAACATAGAATAGAGGGTACTAAAGTTCACTTTGAGAAAAGTGGTTCGGGTGATCCTTTCGTTGTGTGTATACAGTATGAAGACACTGGTGATCCTAAGTGTGCTAATGTAATGGTAGAAATGGCGACAGATGATAGTGTAGAAACAATCGGTGAACCAATGGTCAAACGTGTCAAGATTTCATGATCAAAACATTACAAATAATACTATAATACATTTATTGAAGATTGGAATGACATCTTAAAGAAATAAAATATATCAAATTTTCATATTGAAGGTTGGAAAAATATTTACAAGAAATAAAATGTATTCAATCATCAGAGAGAAAGGTGTGTGACATTTTATCTATGCATTTATTTTATTGGTAAGACTGAACCATTCTTCCATTGTAAAGGGAACTAACCATGGTGAAATAGACACCAAAAAATACTCATCGTAAGACAAATATTGAATTAAAATATAAAAATTCATTAGGATCTTGTATTTTATTCACTCTTTTTTTTTAAATTATCTTTCATTTTACGAACATTTTAAACAGCCCATTTTTAATTTTTACAGAATCAATATTTTGGTGGTATTCTCCTGGAAATCATTATCTCTGTTTTCATATTGTAATGTGAAAGATTTGTTTGGGTTTAAAAGTTACAAATATTATTTTTGATTCATAACACCTAAACATTACATCTAAAAAAGACGCAGTTATGTCCCTTTGATTTTCTTATTTTATGTCCTCAGTTCGATGTGATGGTAGTAACTTGAATAATGTTTTAATAAAATTGGGTTGTTACTTTGTGAATATTGTTTTATGATGTATATTGATTAGTTACAACTGAGTCCCATTCCAGAGACCTACTTTTAATCTCAATGTGGCTTCTACTCAAGTACCAGACATTCATAGATATTTTGCTGTTTTTAGTAAAAAAAATTGTAATTTTGTGATGAAAAATTATGTATGGTAATGATGTCTAATATTGACTTAACCAAAGCCATTGGTAATATCCATTTACAAACATGACAAATGAATTTTAAAATAAGAGCTGATAAATTTAAGACTTTCCACAAGTGCCAAACTTAATATACATGTACCCAAACTTAACCGACGGCAGTCTGTGCCAAACTGTTTTAGGGTTTGTCTGACCAAAAAAGAATTCAACCTTTTCTTATTGTCATCAAAAATCTAAAAATTTCTATCTGACTGAATGATTTTTTTTCTGACATTTTGTCGGTCAGACAGAGTTTTGGATACACTGATAACCAATTGTTTTTGGGTAAAAGCACAGAAATAACACTCCAACCAAATAACCTGATTTACTGTAATAGGCTGTATTTCACAAGCAGTTTTACATTTTATCCTGCTTCCTCCAAAATGAAAGAGGCTGAAATTAAACTTTTTCAAATAACTTGTAAGTGATTACACATTCAGTCAGAAATCCTTTTCAAGTTGTTATTGCCAGTTATACTTGCATTGTTTATTTATTATTTACTATTATTTTGTTAAACCATGTCCTTTGTTTGATTGTAAAATAAAAATATTTTTCTCTTATTTTTAATTTCAATATGAACTAGAACACACCGACGAAATTGTGGGCATTCAGAGTGTAGTTTAAAGTAAGTAAAGTATTGTTGGAAGAATTTTGTAAAATATTGAATGACTGGAGAATTTCAGCAAAAGTATCATAGGTTATTGGAGATAGGAAGATGGTTTTTTTTTTTATCCCTCCTCCTTTATTTCCAAAAATCCCAATTTTTGGTTTTCTATCAATTTCAATATGAACATACATTTACAAAATGTAGTATGTTATTAACATTTAAGAAAGGAGCCTTTAATTCAGTGGTTGTCGTTTGTTTATGTGTTACATATTTGTTTTTCGTTCATTTTTTGTACATAAATAAGTTTTCTCGATTGAATTGTTTTACATTGTCATATTGGGGCCTTTTAAAGCTGAGTATGCAGTATGGGTTTTGCTCGTTGTTGAAGGTCGTCTGGTGACCTATAGTTGTTAATTTCTGTGTCATTTTGGTCTCTTGTGGAGAGTTGTCTCAACATGGCAATCATACCACATCTTCTTTTTTTTGCAATCATTACTATATAAATAAAGTGTATTTACTCTCAATTCTAAGTTTACTAATCAATCCATGGTGGTCATTGATATGTATAGTATACAGACCCTCTCTATTTGATAAACTTTGTGACCGCTGTGGATAGTAAACTTGAAAATGATAGCAGATAGAATTCTGAAAATACACTTTATTCGTAGTATATGTATGTTCAAAGTATACAGAAAAACGCAAACCGGAAGTCTAATCTGACTTAAAATTTCGTCCAATGATGGGACAATATCCGGATGCCTTTTTTCTTGTTTTTCTCCCAAAATAACTCAATCTGAATAATCATTTGAATGGATGACAAATGCGACTATGCACTGTACCTAGGACACAGAAGAGTGTTGATTAATTTATTGTGGAAAGAAGAGAAGCGACACACAAAATGAGGTCTTCTCGTTTAATAGTATAGATAATTAACAAAGAACACCATGTAAAAGCTGGTTATCGGTTATCTTAATTAAAAGCAAGGAAAATATCATGCAACTGAGGAATGCTTCCTTATTTAAATTATTTAAATATTGATGTCATACAAATAGAAATTTTGTTGTTGATTATACATTGCATGGTAGGTAGAAATGATCAAATGTTACAAGGTTCTACTATAGATATAACTCATGGTAGGTAGAAATGATCAAATGTTACAAGGTTCTATAGATAACACTCATGGTAGGTAAAAATTATCAAATGTTACAAGGTTCTACTATAGATATAACTCATGGTAGGTAGAAATGATCAAATGTTACAAGGTGCTACAATAGATAACACTCATGGTATGTAGAAATGATCAAATGTTACAAGGTTCTACTATAGATACAACTCATGGTAGGTAGACATGATCAAATGTTACAAGGTTCTACTATAGAGAACACTCATGGTAGGTAGAAATGATCAAATGTTACAAGGTTCTACTATAGATAACACTCATGGTAGGTAGAAATGATCAAATGTTACAAGGTTCTACTATAGATATAACTCATGGTAGGTAGAAATGATCAAATGTTACAAGGTTCTACTATAGATATAACTCATGGTAGGTAGAAATGATCAAATGTTACAAGGTTCTACTATAGATATAACTCATGGTAGGTAGAAATGATCAAATGTTGAAAGGTTCTACTATAGATAAAACTTCATTTATCATTAAGACAACCATTTGTAGTCAATTTATCAGGCATAACATAATAAAAAGTTTAAATCTAAATTTCAGTACATTGTAGGAGTTGGAAATCTTCTGAACAAGAACGAGAAAAAAATCCCTTTTTTATGATAGAGTTGAGAAAATCAATATTAAAACCATGTTTGTGACATTACTGAACATAAAACCATGTTTGTGACATTACTGAACATAAAACCATGTTTGTGACATAACTGAACATAAAACCAAGTTTGTGACATAACTGAACATAAAACCATGTTTGTGACATTACTGAACATAGAAACCATGTTGTGACATTACTGAACATAAAACCATGTTTGTGACATTACTGAACATAAAACCATGTTTGTGACATTACTGAACATAAAACCATGTTTGTGACATTACTGTACATAAAACCATGTTTGTGACATTACTGAACATAAAACCATAATAGTATAGATAATTAACAAAGAACACCATGTAAAAGCTGGTTATCGGTTATCTTAATTAAAAGCAAGGAAAATATCATGCAACTGAGGAATGCTTCCTAATTTAAATTATTTAAATATTGATGTCATACAAATAGAAATTTTGTTGTTGATTATACATTGCATGGTAGGTAGAAATGATCAAATGTTACAAGGTTCTACTATAGATATAACTCATGGTAGGTAGAAATGATCAAATGTTACAAGGTTCTATAGATAACACTCATGGTAGGTAAAAATTATCAAATGTTACAAGGTTCTACTATAGATATAACTCATGGTAGGTAGAAATTATCAAATGTTACAAGGTTCTACAATAGATAACACTCATGGTATGTAGAAATGATCAAATGTTACAAGGTTCTACTATAGATACAACTCATGGTAGGTAGACATGATCAAATGTTACAAGGTTCTACTATAGAGAACACTCATGGTAGGTAGAAATGATCAAATGTTACAAGGTTCTACTATAGATAACACTCATGGTAGGTAGAAATGATCAAATGTTACAAGGTTCTACTATAGATATAACTCATGGTAGGTAGAAATGATCAAATGTTACAAGGTTCTACTATAGATATAACTCATGGTAGGTAGAAATGATCAAATGTTACAAGGTTCTACTATAGATATAACTCATGGTAGGTAGAAATGATCAAATGTTGAAAGGTTCTACTATAGATAAAACTTCATTTATCATTAAGACAACCATTTGTAGTCAATTTATCAGGCATAACATAATAAAAAGTTTAAATCTAAATTTCAGTACATTGTAGGAGTTGGAAATCTTCTGAACAAGAACAAGAAAAAAATCCCTTTTTTATGATAGAGTTGAGAAAATCAATATTAAAACCATGTTTGTGACATTACTGAACATAAAACCATGTTTGTGACATTACTGAACATAAAACCATGTTTGTGACATAACTGAACATAAAACCAAGTTTGTGACATAACTGAACATAAAACCATGTTTGTGACATTACTGAACATAGAAACCATGTTGTGACATTACTGAACATAAAACCATGTTTGTGACATTACTGAACATAAAACCATGTTTGTGACATTACTGAACATAAAACCATGTTTGTGACATTACTGTACATAAAACCATGTTTGTGACATTATTGAACATAAAACCATGTTTGTGACATTACTGTACATAAAACCATGTTTGTGACATTACTGTACATAAAACCATGTTTGTGACATTACTGAACATAAAACCATGTTTGTGACATTACTGAACAACAGTTTTCAATAGATTTCTCACTGCTAAAATTTAGAAATGTTGAAAGTCCACATTCCTTTTATGCAAACTATATGACTGTTTTGAAAAAAAAAATTACATCTATTAGGATATCACATCCTAATTTATTTTAACAATTTATAAGTTGCAAATAAAACTAGTCAATCATGAAACAACATGTTAACTTATTTCCTCTTCCATCCCTCTTTAAGGTAGCACAATACAAAGATTTTTTCACTCCCAATCAGATAACTTTAAACTGATGTAATTTATTTCATCCTTCTTTATATTTTATAAATGCAGTACCAAAGGAAAGAAGAAAGATTAATCTTTCAAATTGTGATAATTTCATTATGACATAATTGTTATGTAATTAGTTGGCTATATTGTGATGTCCATATTGGAAGTCAAACTGTGTTGTGCAAGAATCTATAAAATATTTTGGGATGCTATGAACAACAAAGAAGCTAAATTCATTCAAGTGTGGACATCATAATATAGCAACTAATTACATAACAATTAATTATGTAATAATTATGTCATAATGAAATTATCACAATTTGAAAGATTAATCTTTCTTCTTTCTTTTGGTACCTCATTTATAAAATTTAAGAAGGATGAGTGGAATTACATCAGTTTAAAGATGTCTGATTGTGGATGAAAGATCTTGGTATTGTGCTTCCTTAAATACAAAGTTAAGATGGTTTATTGGACAGAAACCACCACTTCTTTTGTCAAGCCATCTTTTTGTTCATGTACTTTGTAAGCATAAACCTTCAGGATCGGCTGGACCTTGGCAGAGATGTAGGACACTATCTACGGATGTATGGTTGCTATGTTCTTTTCTAAAAGAATACACCAGTTTCATTTTGTTGTTATGCGTTTATCTTTAAAAAACTATGGGACTTTGAGTCTTTCAGGAGATTTACCAATGTAACGATATCGCCTCGTCTTAATTATAAGTTTTGGGTTGGGACTAGCTCAAGCAATAAAAACACGTCTTACGTTGACGACATTTAATAAAAGAGAGAGTAAAACAAAAAGGCGTTTCCGGACATCACTTGTACAGTTCCGTAAAACATATAAACTGAATTACACATAAACATATAATATATATCTAAATATATAACATCCCCGGCAGAAAGAAAATTCCCAATGAATTTTTGCATATGTGGAATTCATACCATAATCAAATAAAATACATGATCAATAATACCAATATATCTTTCTAACTTTCATAATATTCAAAATTCTCTCAACTTTCAATATATAAAAACAAACAAGTAACTGGTATGGATAATTTTGTGGAATAAGCATCTTGTAACAAATTGCAGAGTACTACATGTATAGAAAATATCTTGTTCGTCATAAACGTGACAGTTAATATCATATGATATAAATTACTATGAAATCACCAGAGACCTTACTATTATTTTGTAGATAAATGCTAAACGTGATAAAATATGCACACTTTCAAAGAGTCTCACACAAAAATACAAGATAAGACCAGATCATAAAACTCTCATGCACTCTGAATTTCTCGTGAACCATACTATTCACAGCAATACTACTCAGGTTATTCGTGATTAACATATAAAAGTCACTGACAGGTATTCATACAATCTCATTTGGTTATCTATGCCTTACTATTCCAATTTCCATGTTTTGGGGGTATTAAACTTATTTCACTAACAATTCGCACTACAGAAAAAACAATGTTCATTTCTTAAAATAAAGTGTAGTTTTCTTTATAAAGTTTTGACAATACGATTAAGTCTTTAACTAATCCTTGCAACTTTCGAAATTACAAACAAAAGTTTTATACGATACGCAAAATCCTATATTCAAAATGAAAAAAAAAAACACAAAAAAAACCCTTCTTTTAACTACATGTTCTAAAGTCAATGAATTTGCCTTTCAAAAGTAATTTAGGCTAACTGCCTTTAAATTCTAATAAAAGCTTCATTACAAAAAAAACATGTTTATCAAACAAAATTATTCATGTTATCAATAATCAATACAAAATATTGCAATAATCATATATGTAAGTGATGCCGGAATGATATAATAAAACATCAATGCATAATAATACAAAATATAATAGGGAACACACAATAAATGTTCACCATTCTCTTTTCTTTTGCCTCTTGGTCTTCATTTACCATGTTTACGGATATTCAGTATAACGGATATCTTACTATGAGATAAATCTCACAAGTAAGTTTGCGAAAGAATAAAATACAGACGGCAAACACAGATCCTTGACAAATTATTAATATCATGAGTCGATGTTCCAAATTTCGATAAATGTTACGTTGTACATAGCTACTTCATTAAATTGTCATGAGATCAATCTCACAGACAAATAGCAACTTGTGAATATATACAGTTGTATTGCGCATGTAGTCATGAGAAAACTCTCACAGACAAATAGTCTACTTGTGAAGATATATATATATACAGTTGTATCGCGCATGTACTCATGAGATAAATCTAACGAGTACATAAATGGTGGACGCTAATTAAATAAAGATGATGATATGACAATAAAAATGTTTAAATTTTTGGCGGAGGTCGAGATTTTAATTTGGCCTTTGCTTTTGGTCCAAGCTGATGTTCTTGAAGCCACATAGCGTGTTGGACTGGTTCACCAACTATATGAGCAAGATACGCTCTTTTTCCATTCATAATTTTGTGCGCTAGAAATCTTTTCACTTTTAACTGACTTGCAGACGTTGATTCGCTAGATACGTCAACCTCACTAAAATGAATGAAATTATTATCTTTGAACCTAGCGGGTAATTTCTTAGTGCGCTTTGGGCGAGACATGGCTGTACTATTTTCAACAATCAAAATATTGTCTGATTTGCTTGTATTATCAGAATCGGAAGTATTTTCAGATAAATTGTCATAATTGGTGTTCTGGTTGTCCTTAACAGGCGTATTATCCTCATCCATAGATGTATAATCTTGGACTTCAACATCGTCTAGTTTCGTATGAACAGGGTCCATAAAATATTTTGACGGATTTGGTTTTCTCACATACGCAGATTTCAGTCTATTGATATGCACTGACTTTGATAGAATTTTGTTCGTGTGTGGGTCCTTCAGGGTGTACATATGAGGGCTATTTACTGCAGAAATCACATATGGACCGGCAAATTTATTCTTAAATTTTTGTCCTGACCCGGTTGGCTCTTTCAACAAATAAACATAGTCGTTTTCATTAAATGAAATATTTGATATTTTGTCCTTATTTACTCGGTCCATCATTTTAACTTTTGAATTGATAGCATTTTTCTCGACTTCAGTACGTATAATGTTTAATTTTTCACATTGCTGTTTCAGATACGTATGGCAATCTTTAGGTACAGACGAAAAGTCGGTGTCCTTAATATGTAGAGACAACGGAAATTGGGGTCTTTTCCCAAACACTATTTCAAAAGGCGAAAATCCAACACTTTGGTTTGGCGTATTGTTCATCGAAAATACTATTCCCGGTAATACGTCCTCCCATGGTTTTCCTTTTACAATAAACGGTGTTAGTCTTTCCGATAAAGTTCTGTGAGGTCTCTCACATGCTCCCAAACAATGATGAGCGAAGCTAGGGGTATATTCCTGAATAATATCCAATAAACGACAAACTTCTCGGAAACATTTACCAATAAATTCCGATCCTTGATCACTAACGATAGTTCGACAAACTCCAAATTGCGTGACTAATCTAAAAAGAGAATTTCCGACTGTTAACGGATCAGTGTTAGGTATCGGCTCTGCAAACATGTATTTACTAAATAAGTCAATTGCAGTAAAAATGTAAGAATTGCCACTTCGAGAGACAGGAACGGGTCCATATTGAAGGTCCATTTCCCAAACTTCAAATGGTGCACACGGCGTAGGAAATGACGTAATGGACGCTTTTGTTTTTAGAGTGGTATTTTTCCTGCTTTGACATTCATGACATGAACGAATATAATCAGTTACTTTTTCACTCAAATTCGGAAAATAGTACTGTTCTTGGATTAAATCAAGAGTATTTTGTATACCACAATGTCCACCTAATGTCGAATCATGATGTAATGCAATTATTGTTTTCAATGAAATTTCCGGGACAACTAGCTGAAAATTATTCATTGTTTTTGCACGCACTGATTTCCTATTTCGTGTATGAAATAATATTCCATTGATCAAGTGAAAATTTGGTATTAATAAAAGAAGTCTGCGGGCTTCTTTCTGCAGCTTTGGTAGTTCGTTTCTTTCAAGATACTGAATTAAAGGTCTGCAGTTTGTGTCATTGCGCTGCAATTCATGTATCGACTCTATACTAAATCCTTTTTCCCTAAAAATGTCAATCGATTTCAAAATATTTACATTTGGATCACTATCAATACCAGTATCAGAGTCTCGTTTGTTGGTATAATTGTTCGTGATTTCATTTTCACTTATATAAGTAACCTGCGTTTCATTAACGTCAGTAGTTTGCTCAAATATTTTGTCCGAATCCTGTACATTATCACTTGCAGTGCTTTGATTAAATATTTTGTCTGGCTCTTCATTTTGAGAACTTTCAGTGCTTTGATTGAAAAATGTTGCATCACATTGAGAAGTAGCACTATCAGTACTTTGATCAAATATTTGATCCGATTTTGGTAAATTAGTCGACTGAGTGATTTGTTGATAAACTTTTTCAAACTGGTTCAACTGATCAGAAATCGATATTTGAGTATGCTTTGAGTCACAATCGGTCAGTTTATTAAAAGGTTCTGATTTTTTCACTTCGTTATATTTCTTTCGTGGGTAAAGTTGTATCGTTTTTCGCGGTTTACGTTTCTTTGCTACACGTGCAAACTGTTGATCAATGTCTTCAGTGTCGGCATCATATTCATTTTGTGCCTGTAACAATACATTTTTGCGTGGAACACTATTATCGACGGTGTACATCGGAACTGGCGCAGGCAGACAAATATTGTTCAATTGTAAATTTTTACTGTCGCTAGTATCCGAGTCATGTAATAACGTGGTCAATTGAATACCTCCTGGAACAATTATTTGACCTGTATTTTCCGGTTCATATGGGAAATACGGATCTTGCTCGTCTGGACTTTCAAAGGCGTTATTAGTCTTTTGCGTGCATCGTGACAAAGCATCCGGAACTTGCATTTCCCTCGCAGATTTGTATTGAATTTCAAAATTATATTGCTGCAAAATAGCAATCCATCGCTCATAAATGGCGCCTTTCAGTTGGTTGCTAAATAGCGGTTTCAACGCTTGGTGGTCGCATTCTATAACAAACGGCTTTGTTCGTAGGTATGATGAACATTCTAAAACGGCGGTAACCATGCCAAGTAATTCTAGCTTTGTTGGGCCATATGATTTCTGCCATTTACTAAGTGCCTTAGATCCGAATCGTATAACACGAATGTCATCCGTTTCGCTCATTTTCTGATATAGCACGTAACCAATCCCCTTACAACAAGAGTCTACAGCAAGTCTAAATGGTAAATTGAAGTTTGGAAAGGCCAGAATAGGAGAATCTAGCAGGGATGATTTAACATTCTGAAATGCACGTTGTTGTTCATCGGTCCAGCTAAAACGTTCATATTTCTTTAAAAGTCTCGTCAGAGGTTCCATTTCAGCACTGAAATGTTTGATGTATTTCCGAAACCAATTAAATAAACCAACAAGGCGGCGTAACTCTTTCACATTTTTTGGTATAGGATAATCAACGATGGCCTGAACACGGTCCGGTGGTGGCTCAATTCCTTTATTTGAAATTTTATGACCTAAGTATATGCAAGAGTTCTGAGCAAAAGTACACTTTTTGGGTCCCAGCTTTAAACCAGCATTCGAAAGTCTTTGAAAAACGTTCCGTAAATCTTCAATATGCTGATCGAATGTTTCGGATGCAATAAGGATATCATCAAGATAGCACAAACATGATTTAAAAGTTAATCCTTTAAGTACTTTATCCATCAACAGTTGAAAAGATGCTGGAGATGAGCTCAGTCCCATCGGTAATCTTAAAAATTTAAAAGTACCAAAACAGGTATTAAAGGCTGTGTAACGTTGACTGTCTTTTGAAATCGGTAACTGAAAAAATCCAGATGATAAGTCTATTGAAGTTAGAAAATTCGGTGTTTTTGTAGAAAACGATTCAGTGAGATCTTGTAAATCAGGAATTGAATAAGAAAAGTGTTGAGTCATGGAATTTAAATACCTAAAGTCACAACAGAAACGAAATTTTGACAAACTAGTCTCTTTCGATGAAGCATTTGCTTTGCCTTTTTGGTACGTTCTTTTCGACACAAGTACAACCGGACTTGTAATAGGGACATCTTCTGTTTCGTCTACCGGTGCAATTACACCTTGTCTCAAAAGTTCATCTAAATGATGTCTTAGAATATCCTTCTTTTCAGGAGTTAAACGATATGAACGTTGGTGTTTCGGTTTAAAGTCGGGCTTCAAACATATTTGGTGTTGAACAACATTGGTAAAGCCTAAGTCAGGGTTTTCCTTGGTTACAAATAATTCTTTATTAGAATGTAAAAATTCAATCAATGTCGATTTCTGTACTTCAGTTAAGTATTCGGGAATATTGAAATAAGAAATAAATTTAGAGTCGATCTCAGTATCTTTATTCACCGGTTCAGTCGACAATAGAATATTTTGAACAAAATGAGTGTCATTATTTTCACTCAAAGGCATACATACATGATCCTTAGAAAATGGTTCAAGCTCCGCTAAAATCTGTCCTTTATTCAAATGTACAGTTTCATTAGTAAAATTCAATATTTTAATCGGGACTTGTTTCTCACGATTTACTGTCACTACAGCTTTTGATATTATGACTCCTCGGTCTTTAGATATTTTAGAAGTACATATACCTTGCATTCCATATTGCACTTTTCCATTTACGTGTCCCCAAATAAGGACTTCTGAATTCGGAGGTAAAGAAGCAGGACTTTGAGTTAGAACTTTGAACTGTTTAGATTTTATGCAAAAATCACTAAAGTCAAGAACGATATTCTTGGAATACAAATAATGCGTTCCTAAAATTAAAGGATGCGATGTTTGCGCTAAAATATATACATGAATCCAGTGCTTTCCTTGAGGCACAGTAATCTTAACCTTAGAAGTTCCATAAATTTGCACTGTTTGATTATTCGCTAAAGTAATTTTGTCACTCGTAGCACTAAACTCGGACTTCATGGAATCGGGTATTGAATTAAAAAGTTGCGAAGACATGACATTTATTGAGCTACCTGTATCAATTAATGCTGAAATTTCCTGATTTGCAATTCGCACAGGCATATACAAAAATTTACAAACAAATGTTGAATCGTTGTCACTTGTACATTCAGTTGATTCTGAATAATTTACAGTTTTATCAGAAATGTTATTAATAACATGGGCAGACTCGTGTACAGAAATTTTATCTAGTCGCCGCCCCGGGGGTCCTGCCCTGTGAACCCCGGGTTCCTCCGGTTTCCCGAATAGTTTACACACTGTGGACTCTTATGGCCCGTTTGGCCACAAATATGACAAATAAATGAGGAATCTATATTACCCTGTTCATTCCAATTGCAGGCACGTGCAAAGTGTCCTGGCGCTTGACATTTACGGCACAGTCCACGGTCATATTGATATACTTGACGATCTCGATTTCGTGGACGAGAAAACCGATCGTTTTCTTTTACATCACGAGAATTATCTAGTTGCTGTGAAAAGTTTGTGGCAAGTTTTGACACGGCTTGGGTTAGACTGTTTATTTGTCCTTGTAATTCACTAACTACATCGGTTTTGAAATTGTTTAAATCTTTCACCGCAGCGGGTGTGTTATTGGCAGGTTTAGTAACAGCAGCTACAAGTGGTGCTTCGTCCTTTCGATAACCGTAAGCTTTGCCCATTTTGGCAGCTGCTAGGCAATTTGCGCTATCACTATGGTGACCTGCCCGAACAAAAAAAGCGAGTTGATCAGGCAAACCCTTTATAAATTTAATCAATATTTCGTGATCACTCTTGTGCAAAATTGTTGCTTTTTCAAGTAGTTGAGCATAAAAATCGTCAATTGATTGCCCTTTTGAAAGTTTTAATGTTTCAAATATTTCACCTTCAAGAAGTATAGTTGGACTTCGAAAATCAATATCAATATATTGCTTCTTGTAAACCTGTTCAAAAGTTTGCCATAATTGCTTGTTGTCGGCTGGAAGAGTATTGAACCAAGTAAGAGCTGGGCCACAAAGGTGCAAATGAAAAGCGGCAATTTTTCTAGCATCTTCTTCCGGTAATATATGATGTAACACGGCATAAGACTCAAACTCACTCAAAAACTGAAATGCATTTTCATGTGGGTATCCCCCAAATTTACGGCAATTTGCTAACTTTTCCATTTTGTGAAAAGAATTATGTTTGAAATTTGATATGGGAGGTTGAACTTCGTCGTCAAGTGTTGAAGAAACTACGGTATTTGGCGTACTAGAATTGGTAAAATCTGAGGTTTGAAATTTATCAAATTGTGTCCAGGCAGGGGTAATTGGTGTCTCTACATTTGGCAGACTAAACGAAGTATTTAACTGTAGTGGAGAAGCCGGTGGTTGCAATAAATAGCCAATATCGGGTTCTATGTCGTCTGTTATTTGGTTATATAATAAAAAATCGTCTGTAAATACAGACTCGTTGTCAGATTCCGACATTTACCCAATAAAAATACAATGTTTTATATATATCACACGGAAAAATCAGTAATGAGAAAAATCTCACATACTGTACGCTCAGCTGTAAGTAGACGAGCAGAAATGAGATAAATCTCACATTCTACATAAATGAAAATAAATACAGGCAATGCATACTATAATTAATCTTTATTTTTGCAATCTCATATTATTCCAATTTATTCCGTCTATACAAGACCATATATATTTGAATATACCCACAGACGTCCATGATGTTTTCTGACACGGAGAAGAATTATCTATGTATAAATGACGATTCAATGTATTAAAATAAATGTCTCTATATTTGTTTGGATATATAGTTTTAAAATAAATATTTGTTCGAATAATTCACTAGTCTAATGCTCTCATAATGTATCCATATTGACGAATCAACCACGTGTGTCGTCCTCGTGTATGGGGTCTACATGTATTATCAACGGGAGTCACATTTTCAAAAATAATTAAAATGTCTTTTAAAAACAGCAAATATTCTCATAAAATTGTTAAAAGTCTCCTAATAATCTTTTTAGGGTCACTCCACCATGTAACAATATCGCCTCGTCTTAATTATAAGTTTTGGGTTGGGACTAGCTCAAGCAATAAAAACACGTCTTACGTTGACGACATTTAATAAAAGAGAGAGTAAAACAAAAAGGCGTTTCCGGACATCACTTGTACAGTTCCGTAAAACATATAAACTGAATTACACATAAACATATAATATATATCTAAATATATAACACCAACATTGGAATCATGATAAATTTCAATATAAATGTTTCTGCCAAAATGTGTGCAAACTGAAACATATACGATAGCTATGTTCCTTTCTTCAAAATATTTTGTTTCTGTGGTTGCTATGTGTATTTCTCAATAAATAATATTCTAACAGACTTTTTGGAAATTAACGAGTATTAGCTAGCTATAAAACTAGGTTCAATCCAATTTCCTACACAAGAAACTGCCTTAGTCAGAAATATGACAGCTGTTTTCCATTTTTGTATGTGTTTAAGCTTTTGGTTTTGCCACTTGATAAGAGACTGTTCCGTTTAGAATTTTCCTCGGAGTTCTTTATTTTTGTTATTTTTGTTTTTGAACAGAGCATCTTCTCTGAGGACCTCAAGAAACTGTTCCAAATAGAAGCTTTGACAATAGGTTACAAATATATGGTTTCTAATGAGCTTTCTAAAAAATGTTGATCAGAGAATCTTTCAAGCAATTACAATTAACATTTTCATTTGTAATTTAATATATCCATAAAAAATAAAGGTCATAATGTTTTTCCCCAACCAAGTTTGCAAGGTGCTTTTTCGAATCATTATTTTTAAAGACTTCCAAGAAAATTTACCAATATTTGAATCCCATCCTTTCAATTTTTATTTTCCTTGTCAAAGATTGTGTAATTGCATTTTTTTTTTAAACTGTTGCCAGGTGTTTTGCTCAATTGATATTATTATAAAAGACATGGAATCTTACCTACAAGTAACTACAATCCCCTTCCCGTTCATGAATGTGACCTACCGATTTAGACTATTTACCCCGGATTTGTAATAACATAAGCAACACGACGGGTGCCACATGTGGAGCAGGATCTGCTTACCCTTCCGGAGCACCTAAGATCACCCCTAGTTTTGGATGGGGTTCGTGTTGCTTATTTTTAGTTGTCTATAATGTGTCATGTGTTCTATTGTTTGTCTTTTTCATTTTTAGCCATGGCGTTGTCAGTTTGTTTTCGATTTATGAGTTTGACTGTCCCTCTGGTATCTTTCGTACCTCTTTTACCAATATTATAATACCGAAGGTTTCCGTAGTAAACAACCATCTTTTGATAACGAACGGCAATGGTTGGGAATGCCCCCTTGAGGCTCGCCCTATATATCATTCAATGCATCTTGAAATTATATGTCAAGCAAATTGAAATGGATTTCACACGTTTATGGTTTATAGGTGGTGTTGTGAACGATATTGAAGACATTAGAACATTCTTAAATGGCAGGGTATTGATATGACTCCTGGGATCATCTTATTTCGTATTAAAATTCTACATTTCTATTACGATGAGTGTGTAATTGAAAAATACTGTACAAGGTCAAAGAGATGGAACATAATTTTTCAATCTACAGATTTTGGTGTTTCCATGGTCCCAGTTTCGTATTGGATGAGACACACTGAATGAAGATTTGGTAGAAAATTGACGGTTCAAATCTTAAATAATCAAATTAGTAAATTCATCATGCAGATACTTTCAGGCCGAGCGGAATTTTTAATTATAAAGCTAGCTGTCATACAATGTATTAACTTTTGCAATTCTAGACAACATTATATTTATTATTTTTTGCGCTGCAGATGAGTATTCCGCTGAAATATTTCGGTTCGAACGATAATTTGATTTAAAGTCATATGAAACGAGTGAGTGGTGAAAAATAATGTTTATCTAATTCTTGAACCAATGCATGTAATATCATAAACTTAGTCCTCTGTGTACGATTTTTTTCATTTTTTACGCAAATATATCGTATAATCGTCAATTTTTTTTTCTCACTGTCTGTTACATGTGTTATGATTTAACAAATATGGCTGCTCATTAGATGCCGTGTTTTGAAGCCGAAGTTTACCGATTGTCACCTTATAGTAAACAAATAACAAAAAACATGGGTATGAGGGCCCTCATGGGGTTTTTGATTATGTGATTACTTGGCCGTTTTTTTAATGATTATTTGATTATTAAGCCAAATATTTCATGATTATTTGATTACCTAGGACTGTATTTTTAGTTTATGATTATTTGATTACTAAAGATAAGCAAATATTTAATGATTATGTGATTATATTGGCAAAAAAATGGTGATTATGTGATTACTAGGACCCCCCCATGAGGGGACTCGGGTATTAAGCACGTGTTCCTGGAAAGGAAGCAATTAAAAAATAAGTCAACTTTTTCTAAATGTGGACAAATTAAAGAACTTTCTTCAGAAAAAAAGTATATGTACATAAGTTGTATAATGAAAACTATCCATTTAGTTATAAAAAAACATTTGCATATTATTTTTTTTTAGGTTTCTTATGATTTTAATAAATTTTGTATATCAAGTGATTGAAGTTCATATTTCATAGATGAATACCAACAATTAATGTTTTCTGCATCTAAAATTTTATTACAAACATAAGCATAAGAGCTATATGTAAAATGAGAATAAGTGCTCATGATCTTAGAATTGAGAAAGACAGATATTATTAGTTACATAGTGTGCTAGTGACCTAATACGGTATATATGGGGTCAGTAAATTCCATATGGATGGAATTTACTGACCCCATATATACCGTATTACGTCACTAGCACACTGGAATTTACTGACCCCATATATACCGTATTAGGTCACTAGCACACTATGTAACGAATTTATCTTACCGACTATCTTAACGTGTGAAATTAAGACTAGTGATTCTCAAAATGAGTAAGTCTTCAATACTATTAGCACTAAGAAAATACTTCCATTGATCCTACAAAAACAGATGCCAACAATAACGACTTGTAGGGTTTAAATGTGTTTTATGAATATATTTCAATCTTAATCATCAATTTCTTCGTCTGTTGGAACTTTTAAGATTTTTTCTCAGTACCGTTTTGTTTTTTATAAAGGGACATAACACCATTACTAACCATGTATGAAATAAGCCCCGGCCCCTTTTTACCTAATAAGGAATATAAAGGGACGTAACTCCACTACTAACCGTGTATGAGATAAGCCCCGCCTCCCTACTAACCTAATATCAAATATACACGGTTTGCACGCGGACGCTTTTAACCAATCATATTCCTGGAAATGTATAGGAGGTAAGATAAAGTAAAAAATACATAGAGAGAACTCAACGTCTATGTCATCACTGCTTATCACATGAATCAAATTCTATTGAAGATGAGACCCATTTTACAGTAAATTGTCCATTATATGATGAACAGAGGCAATTATTATTTGATAAAGTTATCACTCTTTGTACTAATTTTAAAGAACTACCTAATGATAAGAAATATTTCTGGCTGTTCACAAATGAGCATTTACCAACTCACATGTGCCTAGGAAATTACATTATTAAAGGTTTAGAAATAAGATCCAGATGTAAACAAAATATATGAAGTAATTTGATATGTTATTGTTATAAGATTTAATATAATAGTTATTAAAAAAACACATGTTGTGTTAGGCTCTGATCCTGTCCATAACGTTATAGTATGGTATTAGTTTTCTGTTTTGCTTTTCCCAATCATATTGTGTTGTAAAATGATGCCCTTTATGGGTTCTTGATTAGATTAATCAAATTCTTATCTTATCTTATCTTATTTCCGTTCGATTGGAATTTTGAAATCTAAATATAGAAGTTTATTTTTAGATTTGTGACTAACGTCTTTGACGTGTTCGTTGAGGTTCGTTGTGAAAAGGAGACATTTCAAAGATCTTTAAACGAACTTGTGAGACTTAATCTGCTACTGAAAGATTTATATTACACAGAATTAACAATAATTAGTTTTAAAATGACTTGAATGTCACCATGTCCACGTAACAGTTAGAAAGAAAGCGTATATATATATATATATATTAATGCTGCACCCAGACTAAGAATGAAACACACAGGAAATTGATCATATGATGACACTACTTCAAAACCGGAACGTAATATTTAGTGGAAATTCTGAACTGATATAAGTTAACATCAGCATTCATGTAAGTTTTCTACGAGATTAGGAATAATATTGAAAACGAAAGGTAAATGTATAAATGTATATTAACGTCATAAGTTATGATTCAGTGCAATAAGGGACGACATCAAAAGTTCAATAAAGGATAAAAAAAAACTTAATATTCACATAGTTTTTTCACTGACCCCCACACCCCCCTCGATCTTAACTTAATTTGGGAAAAATTGATTGACCAATAGGGATATATGTAAAATCGATTTTAGATTAACAAAACTTGCAGCAATGTTGATCCCCCACTCCCAAACTATTTTTAAGTTTTTTTTATCCTACATTGATCTTTTGATGTCGTCCCTAAATTATAATAACTATTGATAAGATAGATGAAAGTACGTATTTACTAAGATGGTTAATGTTTATCAGTAGCCCTTTTCACAAAAAATCTTAAGTGTAAGATTTATCGCAAGTCTAAAATATTCCTTAACAATTCAACTAAATAATTTTATCGTAAGACTAATCATGTTATTACTAGGGAATGGAATTTCGATCGAATGTCACAGATGGCTACGAGAGCTGTAGTCAGGGGTTAATAAAACAAAAATAATGGAGGTTATGACGACCAAACAAAAAGTACAACTGGTTTGTTTTTCGAATGAGGATACATGTGCATCCGGAATTATTTTGATCATCTACATTAAAGAAGTGGATACTCAGAGTGAACGACCATTAGAAATTTCGGAGGGGGAGGGAGGATAATAAAAAGATATTTATTGTCAGTTCTTTCCAGACAAGAAAATTCATCTTCACCCTTTTTTTTTTGTATCTCTGTCAATATATGTTCTGTTTATTCGGATGATATACCTTATTGCGTCTTATTTGTAAAATTCCACACGAAGGCGTATTGTTATCATCTTTCAAGCAATGTAAGACATGTAATAGTGTTGTTATTTTAACACAAGCTGTATAAATATAATAAAAGGTGAAATAGCAAAGATACCGAACTTCAAGGCAAACCCACATTAACGGAAACATGTTTTTCTTTTAGCCAAATGTGCTGTTATCTTGAGTATGATAGTAGCGGATTTTTTGGAAAGTGCTACTATAATGCTTTTGCATTGACTTTCACATGTGAGGAGTTTGTGTCAAAAATAAAACACCATATACTATGTCTTATGTAGACGAAACGTGCATCTGGCGTGTTGAATTGTATTCCTGGTACCTTTGATAACTATCACCAAACCCCCCTTTTCTGTGCGACGAAAACAAATTCTAGCCAAGAGTAACAATTTGGCTCCCTCCTGGTCCGTGTAACACTTATCAATTCAAAGTTTTAAAAAGTTTTGAAATTTTAGATTTTTGGAATTTTGATCAAAGTTTTAAAATATCAAAATTTCAAATTGCGTAAAAGTTTTGAAATTTTGAAACTTTAACCAAATAATTAAAATATCAAAATTCTAAATATCGTTTTTAAATTTGATAGTTTAAAAATTTGATCAAACTTTTAAAATACTAAACCTAACGTGCAATTTTGATTATTTCACTTTTTGAAAGTTTGATATTTTAAATTTTTGATTAAAATATCAAAAATAGAAAAGGGGCGAAAAGAGGGAAACATATACACACGGCACCTATTTAAACCGGCATCAAAAAGGCCAGAGGCTCCTGAATTGGGACAGATGCAGGCCCACAAATGCACATGTTTCGTGAGATCACAACCCCCCTCTACCTCTAGAAAATGTAGAATGAACTAACATTCACACAGTTAATTAAACACATTTTAAAAGAAATCCAAGTCCTATGTCAGAATAGGAAACATAAGAAAGTAATCAAAATGACAATGTTAATAAATTAACAAAGGACTGCCATATATATATAAAGCCAGCTCCAGACCTCAATTAAACTAATTGAAAGATAATGTCTTCATCAAATTAATGAATAACAAACACAAATCCTCCCTGGTGTATTTATTGCTATCATTCATGAAATATTTGTCACTGACAACCAAAAATCGATAATTCAAAATAGGTTCTTTACATACAAATTTCAAAGAAACTCAGGATTCAGCTGGCTCGGGCAAAGTAGCCCTTATAGATGTATTTTGGTATGTTTAATAGATAAAGGAAGATGTGGTATGCGTGCCAATGAGACACTCGACATCCAAATAACAATTTATATAAGTAAACCATTATAGGTTAAGGTAAGGCCTTCAACACGGAGCGTTGGCTCACACCGAACAGCAAGCTATAAAGTGCCCCAAAAATTACTAGTGTTAATCATTCAAACGGGAAAACCAACAGTCTAATCTATATCAAAACGAGAAACACGTATGAACTACATCAACAGAAGACAACCATTGTACATCATGCAGATTAACTTCATTTTAGCGAAACACCTCTTCAATTGATTCGGTTCTTATATATACTTCACTTTCAAATATTCAGTTTTCAGTGTTCTGTAGGTGAATGCTTTACTTGAAATTCAGCATTTTACAATGTACTGGTTTTTCGAGAGCAACATTGGTGTATGGCCAAAAATGGAAAAATCCATCATGCAACTGACAGCGTGGCACTCTCTTTACACGTCCCATTCTGATTGGACGTACCTGTGTTCTTTTACTTTGATTAAAGTTGATTATCGTTCGATAACTTAAAAATGCATAAATAACAAATACGGAAAAATGATATCTCTTGATACCAAAAAAAAAAAACCTTTTCCTTTTATGTGCTATTTAAAAACAGAGGTTGATTTAGAGCCCCCAATGGAGCTACGTGTATGATAAATGCATATACTTTTTACAAGCATCAGTTAGTTATCTACGGGAGCGCCCATTTAACTCCAAAAGTTGTTTTATTGAAGTAAAAAAATCGCGCTAAGCTCTTAAAATTTAATTTATGAAGTTTTTTTTATCGCTATTGATCAAATTATTTGGTTCAAAATTTTACACTTTAAGGTATGGGGGGAATCTGGATTCAGATGATATTTGTTTTGTCCTCTGCTTGCACAGATTTTTCCCCTATCAAACTGGGGTTCAAAATATTTTTATGTACCATTCGTGAATGTATCACCCGGGCAACTATCTATGAAGAGTTTATGTAGAAACCTTATAAAAATTTCCTGACTCCAGGTTACCGATAATTGATTTTACTCTTAATTTCGGCGTAATAAGATAGCGAAAACCTCCCACATTCCAGATACCACAACGTTCATTGGGACACCATCAATTCAGATTTCCTATCGTACAAATACTTAGAACTGAAATTATTGATACAAGGCAATATACGATCGTCATGCAAACGATAAAAAAATGAAAACAAAACGTTAAAAGTTACGACCGAAGCGCTTTTCTGGATCAGGAACGCTCAAAGCTGAATATCTAAGGCCAACAATTTATAGCTGACTATGCGGTATGGGATTTGTTCATTGTTGAAGGCCGTACGGTGACCTATAGTTGTTAATGTCTGTGTCATGTTGGCCTTTTCTTTTTTATAATTAATAAAGAAAAAGGAAATTGTTGCTGATTAAAACGTTAAAGATGATCATTAAAGATTTATTCATCTACCGACATGATTGCAGAAAGTAAGAAATAGTAGAGAAAAAAAGAAAAAGTTGAAATCAAATAAGATAATACAACGTGTATTGAACCATTTTATTGCTTAAAGTCCAGCAGAAAACACATATATACTCAGCCTAACCATACTATTTGACCTACTGCGAGTTAATCAGTTTTTACTGTTACTCCTAAAATATGGGTGCTGGGTAAATCATCATGTAAAATGGTCATTATCAGAGCCGTGTGTCTTGGTTCAAAATGAATTCTCTTCTTTTGAGAAATATTTATTTTGTCATCCTATTTTTCACCTCATAGAACTGTCCGTACCTGTGGTTTTATTTTATACATTAACTTTTATGTATCAGCATGTTTTCATTTCATTCTGTTTCGTTTCGTTTCACTTTTATTTCGTTTCCCAGTTTACAGGTACCCCTCTTTTTGCCCCTTTTCTATTTTTGATATTTTAATCAAAAGTTTAAAAAACCAAACATTCAAAAAGTGAAAAAATCAAAATTGCACGTTAGGTTTAGTATTTTAAAAGTTTGATCAAATTTCTAAACTATCAAATTTAAAAACGATATTTAGAATTTTAATATTTTAATAATTTGGTTAAAATTTCAAAATTTCAAAACTTTTACACAATTTGAAATTTTGATATTTTAAAACTTTGATCAAAATTCCAAAAATCTAAAATTTCAAAACTTTTTAAAACTTTGAATTGATAAGTGTTACACGGACCCCTCCTCAGGGACTGTATCGTAACCCTTTATGATCGAAAGTCTTTAACGGTAAAAACGTTCCTTGGTATAAGCCTCCCAGGTGAGTCTCTTGCATGTCGAATGTGCGTCGGACGAATTTGATATTAGCCTATTTGTTTCAACCATTTAGATTTATGACTTTTGAACAGCGGTAAACTACTGTTGCCTTATTTACTAGACGGTAGCCCAAAATAATTAGTTTACCCTGTTCAAAAGTCATAAATCGATTATGAGAAAAAAACAAATCCAGGTTACACACTAACACCGAGGGAAATTATAGTATTGTTTAACCTTACTACATTATAACCGATGACGTTCAAAAGAGTGAACAATGAACTCGGCGGGTTGGAAATATATATTTCAATTAAAATTTAAAAAATCTGAACTATCAAATGAATTCCATTCTAACATGTTTAATAAATTACTGCATTTGGTAATGGACCAATATATCATCAAAAACGAAAAACATGTACATGTAATTTGTGGCAAACAGATCCTTACCCTTCCGGAGCACCTGAGATCACCCCTAGTTTTTTGGTGGGGTTCGTTAGTTTTCTATGTTGTGTCGTGTGTGCTGTTGTTTGTTTGTCTTTTTCATTTTTAGCTATGGCGTTGTCAGTTTGTTTTAGATTTATGAGTTTGACTGTCCCTTTGGTATCTTTCGTCCCTCTTTTAACCTGGTATAAAAATTGAACATTTTATTACAAATGAAATACTAAAACAAACAAAAAAAAAAGCTGCAAATGACTGATTATGCTAAATGTTGATCAATAAATACTGGACGTATGCATATGCCAAGTATATGTAAAAGCTAAATACGAATCATTGTATAACTAAACACATGTAGATAAATAAATATAAACGGAGTAAGCGTTTTTAAGTCATAACAGATAATGCTATAATTTAGAAATAAGTAACATAATTCTATCATTTTATTTGCAGATAATATAAAAGTAACTTACTTAATTGCACATTCCAGCTAAACGAACATAAAAAAAATTCGAAACAACCAATGGATATGGCTTCACCAGATGTCAAGCCAGACAGCAGTAATATTTCTAAAGTTCACGCACAACCAGAGACAAACAATGTTCGCAAAGGCAATAACGATGTTCGTCAACATGGATCGATAGAATTTAATGGTGTTGGTGTCCAAACAGAAGCATATGAAGACGTGCCAAAACGCACATTTACGGAAAAACAGTCATTGTCTAGTGCAACTATAGGTTGGTTTTTAATCACTGATTAGCGTACACAATGGTTTATTTTATATTTTTAACGATATGCAACTTAAATGATTTGTTCGATATGCAACTTAAATAATTTGTTCACTCGTACAATTTCATGATGGTCGTTTGTGATGATGAGGTTACCCGTCATCCGAGTAAATTATTTTCAAACAACTTCTTACTACACTTCACCTTATTAAAATGAAAAGTCAAAGCCTAGTGTTTAGATTATCGACATGAATCATTTTTTAAAAGTTCGCAAACCCTTCAGAAGAATATTAACAAACTAGTTCAGTTTTTGATCATATAAATATGGTTGTTAAATGTTGAATACAATAAAAAAAAAATGTTTAAAACTCTGCGTGTTCCAGAACTGTTTTATTTATATTTGTTCTCTCATTGCTATGCATATTTTATTGTTTTCAGGTCAATCTCAACATGGACATCATCTTCATCTTGTTAAATTAGCCAATAAAACAGTACTTGACAAACAGGTCTTGGATAACCTTATTTCTAAATGTATTATAACGATAGAGGACAGGGAAGAAATAATTAAACCGACAACACAGTTTGAACGTAATAAATTGCTGTTGGAAATTCTCATTGAACGTCCATATGAGTGTTTCGAGATATTTAAAGATGTCCTGATACAGTTGGACCCGCGTGCTTCTGAACCTGATGTCCAAGAACTCTTTAATAGAATTAAAATTAGGGTGAACAGCGAAGCACCTTCCAATATTTCACACACTGAAACTAGTAAGTAGTTAAATATAATTTTGAGCATATACCTTACACAAAATTAAAGAAAACAAGGATTTATTACAATGCTGCAATAAAAGAAGTTTTGATGCACACAATAAAAAAAAAAGTCGTAATATAGATGTGCATTTCCAAGTAGAAGCTTAACTATTGTTGGTTTGTATTTCTGTATTTGACTTTTAGTTCCAAAATCATGTTTAATTCTTCTTTTATTTTATATTGATATCGAGATCGACATTATAAGAGTAATCCTCCAGAAACTTATTTGTTTATTAGTATGATTTTACATGTTTGTTTACGGGTTTTTGATCTCCTGGTCTTGGTATTATTGTGATCCTATATATATTGTGAATTGAATCTCAAAGACCAGAAAATGATGTTATTGGAATGCATAAGACTTTAAGGATTATCTTCTCGATGTTCCTAACATACCTGTTCGATGTTTTAGGAGACAATTCATCTTCCGGAGGGACGGAAAATTCGAATTGCACTTCTGGTGCGGTAAGTGTAATTCGACACTTTCGGAATTGTACATGCGTTACTAGAAAGATGATGCATATATGCTTTATGGATTTTGCCCTATGTTCATGTATGTTTTGGTACCAGTGGAACTCAGTATTGGCTTATCCATTTGCTGATCATTAGCTGACAATCATCTTATATAGTACAAAAAACTGTTTATTTTATGAGAATTTTTTCTTTATCTTGCAGTTGTAAATGCAAATAACATAAAATTACAGAAAAACTACAAATTGTTGGTAGAAGATATGGATTGTACCACAGATGTAGTTGACCATCTTCTACAATCAGAAGTCCTGGAACCAGAAGATCGAGAGGAAATATGTACTCTTAACCTTACTAAACACGAGAGTAATAGACGTCTTTTGGCTAAATTAGTGTACAAAGATAAAAATGCTTACAATATGTTTCTAGAAGCTATTCGACATGCATCTTATGAACATGTTTTAGATGCCCTTGAAAATACGGAGGTGACAACGCATGACAAGGAGTTATGTCATATAGGTAATTTACAAAAATAACATATTGCATACTTTATATTTTTTATTGCCCTCTGTGTAATCACAGACACCAGTCTTAACATTTATATGCCAGATGCGCATTTCGTCAACAAAAGACTCATCAGTGACGATCAAATAAAAAAGAATTAGCAGGTCAAAATGAATTACGAAGTTGAAGAACTAATAGATTTGTTTCATTTTATTTGTTTTCATATACTTCCTTATTGGTATGATACCGTCTGTCTTTTGATTTTGCCGTTTGATTTTTCAGTATTTTGCTTTTATCTTTATCTTTGCTTTTGTGAATGTAATTTTCCTATGCTCACGTGACATTCATATGATCTCATATGAAATTCAAGTAAACATTGCACGGGAAATTCACCATTAAACGATCTCATACGTGAATTTCACATGAACTTTACATGAGTAAAAAGGTTATTTTTTCATTTTTGAAATGTGAAAATATAAGTGTAATTGGAATAACTTTATTTTAAACCAGGTGCTCTGCAAGGCGCAGCTTTATACGACCCCAGTGGTCGAACCCTGAACAGTTGGGGCAAATTTGGTCACAATACTCAAGCTTGATACTGAATTTGGATTGTGATAAAATTTTTGACATAATATAGGTTTTTGTCACAAAATTAATGTGGTCAAAGATCTAACAAATCTATTGCATAATACTGTACAATTGAAGATTTCTTCTTGAAACATTTCAAAATTTGAAATTTTGAAAAAAAAGGAAGCTCTTAAAATAATGGTTAACAAAAATCACCCCCTGCCAATTTTTTGAAATCCCCTTGGAGCAATAACCCTTAAACTCAATCCCATGCTTTCCTTTGTAGTATTGAACCTTGTAGTATAATTTCAGAGAGATCCATACACTTAAACACAAGTTATTGTCATGATTGTTTGGAAACTAGAAACATGCTTCTTTTTGGCCCTTTTTTTGGCCCCTAATTCCTACATATTTTGAGCAATTATCAAAACTCAAAACTTAATCCCAGCCTCCCCTTAGTTATATGGTACATTGCGGTACAATGTCAGAGAGATCCATACAATTACACACAAGTTCTTGTCTGGAAACTAGAAAAATGCTTGTTTTGGTCCCTTTTTGGCCCTTAATTCCTAAACTTTGGCCCCATAATCCCTAAAATGAATCCAAAACTTTCTTCTTGTGATTTAAACATTGCTGTATAATTTCAGAGCAATTGAAATTCTTGTACACAAGTTATAATCCTGAAACTAGAAAAATGCTTGTTTTGGACCCCTTTTGGGCTCCTAATTCCTAAACGGTTTCAGTGTCTACAATATTCTACTATATTGTTGAACGTGCAAACTGTCAATTGTGCACTATATAATTAACTAATGATAATGCAGGAGATAATCCGCTTAGAATGTTATATTGTGCAGTCGTCGATTCATATTAGAATAAATCTGTACATGCACCTCATTGTATCATACAGGATAATTCAGGTTTTCACTTAAGTTTTCGGTTTTTTTTTCTCGTTGTTTTCCTCTTATAGTTGATAGTTGTTATCCTTGGTTTTAGTTTGTAACTCGGATTTGTTTTCTCTTAATCGATTTATGACTTTTGAACAGAGATATTATTACTGTTGCCTATATTTTATACATTCATTGTATTTAAATTATAATTTCCGTTTGTATATATCTTATGCAATTTGAATTTCATAACGTTCACACGACTATGTCAGATATAATTTCCATTCACTTATTTACAGGAATGATGAAATTAAGAGAAAGACAAAGGAAGAAGGAACAAGGTATATATATAAGCATACTATTATAATGGTGTTGTTCACCGATATACCTCCTTTGAGTTCAGTATTTAATGTAAGATCAAGGTTTAGAATCGTGACTAATATTATTATCACTCCTGTTAAGACCTCGCCAAAGTTTTTTATGCCCACGCTGTAGCGGATGAGGCATTGAATTTTAACCTTGTTTGTCTGTATGTCCGTCCGTCCAAATGTGCATACGTCCCGAAATTGTTTTACATTTCCAAACTTTACTTTGCCTAAACTAAATGTTACGAAACTTATACACAATGCTTATTATAATAAAACAAAGATCAAGTTTGAATGTGATTGGCGTCACCCTTCACCTTTCTAGCCTAAGTGTTATGCTCCTTCACAAACGGATAAAGTGCTGAATTTTTCGTTCCTCATGTCTACTTTACGTTAGTCTCAACAGAATGTTATGAAACTTAGACACAATGCGTATTACCATAAAATTCAAATTTAGTGCGAATTTGGGTGGCGTCACTTTTGTCATTCTTGAGTTATATCTCTTAATAATGTTCTATAGAAGCGACAGAATCATTTGTGTCCCATGGACACATTCACCATTATTATTTTCAAGTATTTAGCATTTTCCTTTCTATTAAAATTCAGTCTGAACATTTCGCTCACCCAATAGAAATTCCAAGCTGTATTGGATATAAATAGTTGTATTATGTCTACCACCATCACAGAAACATGCCATAGTAAACAGTGACGCTTTTAAAATGGAACGTATAAGAATATAATTATTCCCCACATTAAGGGGGTAGACCTTGGCTCAGGGAGATAACTCTTTAAATCAGTTAAGCGTTTTTAAAAGTCAAGTTCATCAATGTATTTTAAGCATTTACCTGAAACAGATTGAAAACAATCTATGTAACCTAGAATATATTTTTGAAAATGGTTGACACAAACGTACTGATGATGTTAAGAGTTATTTCCCTTAACCTAGTTCTACCTCCTTAAGGCATCAGGAAGGCATATATATATCACTTATATATAGTATAATTTTAAATAAGTTGTAAAAAAAAACACACACAAACAAGCAAGAGCATAAATAACATTGATTAATTGCAATAGTTGAAAGTATAGGATGTATATGAAAACTTTTTTTTTTTAAATTATTCTCATTAGGACTAGATATGATATCCCAAGTAGAAGAGAATTTAACAAAGATACAAAGTGAACTTCAAAAAGTTATTCCTGCAAATATACGAGGTAATTGGATTTAATTTATTGATTAATCTAACTTAAAAGAATCATTTCTGTCTATTTTACCAATACATACAGTCTGATCTATCTTTTATGTATATTTGTGAAATATCTTAATTATATTTGATGTACATGAACAAGAGAACATTTCCATTTCAACAAATCTGTTATTATTTAAAAAAGTAACTAATGATGAGTCTTAATTATTTTTATTCTGATTATAAACTGATTTGTTGATTATTTACCTGGTATCGAACATTTCTTTTTAGAAATAATTATTGAATGATAATACAAAAACAAAGGTTTACCATATTCAAAAGAAACTATACAAAAATGAACTAAATTATGGAATTTTATGTGAAAAGTTTGATGTTTTCTTTTCTCAGATCAAATGAGATTACAGATTGAGGAATGGGTACTCAAGGATAGATCATTTATTTCTACAAGGGGCAGTGAACATGTTAGAAACTGCGTACAGGACAGCAATTGTGTGACCATAACAGGCAGTGCCGGTGTAGGGAAGACATATATTTCCCGACATGTTGCGCTAAATTTGAAGACAAATGGGTACATAATTATACCTGTGATAGAGCCAACAGACATTAGAAATTACTACCAACCTGGTAGGAAGACAGTTTTTGTTGTAGATGATATTTGTGGAAAATTCACTGCTAGTCAACAACAGATTGAAAAGTGGCAACAGTTGTTACCTGTGATTAAAAGCATATTAGAAGATAAATATTGTAAGATTATTGTAACGTGCCGGTTACAAGTTTATAAGGACAGACAGTTTGGAGTTCTATCTCGACCATTCAAGTTGTGTGTGTGCAATTTGATATCTGAAGACTTGCGTCTAACAAGATCAGAAAAAACAAAGATGGCAGAATCATATTTTGGAAAACAAATGGATGAATTGGACTTAACTGAAGTATCAGAACAATCTTTCCCACTCCTCTGTTCTTTATGTCATCTGAAGCCGAAAATGGATGTGTACAAGTTTTTCAAAAGTCCATTTGAAGTGTATAAAGACGAACTAGATATATTATATTGTTCTGGATTGATGGAAATTTGTTCCTTAGTAATGATAGTCCTCTATAATAACAAACTGGATGGAGAATTATTTTCTGGAGATATTACTGAAGAACAAAGAAATCTCCTAGATGACACTTTTGAAGCGTGTCTACTGGAAAGAGGAACATCTAAAATGAAGCTGAAAAGTGCTATTGACACTTTAGTTGGTAGCTATATTTCTGAAGAGAATAATGTTTATAGTAGTTTGCATGACAGGTTATTTGACTTCTTCGCTCACTACTTTGGTCACAAGATGATACATTTAATCATAAAGCATGGCGACAGTGCTTTCTTAAGTGAACGTGTCGTGTGGAAGCCAACAAAAGAGGATCACAAGAATGATGTCGAGTTTACAATCAGACTTCCTGACCAAAAACTTCAATTTTATTTAAAAAGACTGATTTCTGATTGGTCAAACGGAAAAGTCACAAATGTTTTTTACAATGATAGCATGAGAATACCTGAATTTAGGCAACAATTGTTGCAAAATCTTAACCAACTTGATAAATCTCAACGAATTGATCTTGCCAATAAGAGGGATAATGAAAGAGAAGACTTTGCAGCAGGCAATACTCCTCTTATAAAGTCTTGTCGTGGTGGTTATTCTGATATAGTGGAGTGGCTGTTGGATAACATTGGTAATGTCAATATGAGTAGAGCCAATGGCGTAACTCCGCTTTTCATGGCGGCGCAAGATGGTCACACAGACATCGTTAGAATGTTATTGAAAAAGAAAGCAGACGTCAATTTGAGTAAGAATGCAGGAGGCACACCTCTTAGAATGGCCGCTCAGCAAAATCATTTTGATGTTGTCCGTTTATTAATTGTACATAACGCGGACATAGATGCACAAATGTATGATGGTGACAATCCGCTTTTGACAGCCACCCGTAATGGTTTTACAGATATTGTAGAGATTTTATTAGCTAAAAAAGCTGACTGTAACAAATGCCTACAAAACAAACAGATAATAGTAGATTTTGTTGCTAAACATCCCCCAAAGACTATTAAAAGTGTACAACAAAGTTGGCTGAAAGTTGCAAATAAATACGGTTCATTAGTTGCTAAAGAGTTCGTGAAAACTGCATTACCAGAATACGTTTTTGATATGTTTGCTGGTTCATACCCACTACACCTTGCTAGTTTAATGGGACATAAAGAAGTAGTCCAAATCCTTCTGGATCACAATGTAAATGTGAACGTTACAAAAACTGATGGAACAACACCGTTATTCTATGCATGTGAAGTCGGACATGGGGATATCGTTTGTTTATTGTTAGAGAGAAATGCTAACATATGCATGCAGCGGACAGATGGGAAATCTCCGCTGGACATCGCATCGGACAATGGTCATAGATCTATAGTGATGGTATTGGAAGAACATTCAAAGAAACAGTAATAGTTTATTGGGTTTTTTTACTTTATAGGCTTAATCAACGCAAGGGAGAAGGGCAACGAAGGTCTTAATATTTGAACATAATCGAACTTTGTCATATAATATGTAGATACCCATTTACAATTTGAAACCTTTTCTATCAACTCGTTGTTTAAAGATGTTAACAGCTTCAAAACTATATTATGTTACAGGTGGACAAAATAAAATTGTTTTAAAAACAACTTGAGTAAATAGTTCAGATACACATTTTAACAAAACAAAATATG
This sequence comes from Mytilus galloprovincialis, assembly GCF_965363235.1. NCBI lineage: Eukaryota > Metazoa > Mollusca > Bivalvia > Mytilida > Mytilidae > Mytilus > Mytilus galloprovincialis. The sequence continues at coordinate 9,033,695 of NC_134842.1, forward strand.
GTGGACCAAGCATGAAGCCAAGCGCGTTTGTAGCCAAAACTATCAAAATTTAGGTAAACAGTTTGTCAAAATTAATATTTTCTTGATAAATTTGCAAATTGATGACGTCACAATGACATTATATGTATTTTTAATCGTTATAGCTGGTTGGTTTTGTATTTAACAGACAAATTTACATATTTTTTTATCTAATGTTTACTGAAGTTAAAGCAAGACGTGCGTTACATTAACAATACAGTTTTACTGCACCAGATGAGCATTTCGACAAATACTGAATAATCTTCAATGATGGTCAATAACGTTTACAAGGTTATAGAGCTGCTCAGCCCAAAAGGACCATAGGCATAGCCAGACTAGACAATTTAGACAGAGTGCTGCTCCTGCATTCCTCTCTGAAGTAACTGTAGTATAACAAAGACACTGTAGGACTTTCTTTTGGGTATTATTGTGTCTGGGCGACACAATTGATTCCACCGCTGATGCAAACTGTTAATTTTGACAAAGTTCAACTATCTCCCAAAAGAGCATAAAAATCAAAACCCTGACCACATGTACAGCTTCAATAAATGTACCAACAGCCAGCAACGTGAAAACTTCCTAGTATTCAAACTACTATACCCGGAAACGCTCCTCCTATGAAAGTTCAATCATCTCCCAAAAGAGCAAATATTAATTAAAATCAAAACCCTGATGACATGCACACCTTCAATATATGTACATACAGACAGCAAAGTGAAAGGATTCAAACTGTAGGAGTAATTATGCGGAATATCTATATAAACCCTTAATGGGAAGGACGGACAGACAGGGGTAAAACAATGTACATTACAGTTGCAGGGGTATAAAAAAAAAAAGGATTTTAAGAAATCTGACAGTGTCTAAAATTGAAATATCAAGATATATATTTGCATCAATATTTCGAAATTCTCCACTTTTAGACAACAGCATACAGTAAGATTATGGAAATGAAAAGTATAGTCAGAAAAAATATCAGAATAGCTTTACGATTGGGTGGATTACAACATCGATGATGCTTTGATTTATAGTTTGTTCGACGTTGTACTGTTACACCACAGTACCAGGTTATGTTTTGGCGACAACAACCTAGTTAAAATCCTCCACATGCTGTATGTGCCTGTAATTCAGGTGTTGTCGTTTGTTACTGTATATCATATTTGTTTTCTTTCATTGTTTTGTACTTACATGAGGCAGTTAGTTTTTCTCGTTTGAATTGTTTGTTTTACTTTTGTCATATCTATGCTTGTTATTGCTGATTATGTGGTATGGGCTTTGTTCATTGTTTTTAAAAGGAAGTTCGCTGCTCAGTTTGAAAATATATTGCTTTTCATAACACTAGTATATATTGATAGGGGATTAATTGAGGAATAAAAAAGCAACAGAAATATAGCGGTCGATGTGCTCGTTTTAAAGATATTAGCCATTGTCATTTTGGCGGGAAAATGTTTTCTCTTGATTTTTCATAGCTTTATCATTAACTAGTTAAAGTTCTAAAAAACAATTAAAAAATAAATAAGATTTTTTAAGACTTTTACACATGGCTTATAATTTTACATGTAAAAGATTTATAAAAAGAAAAATGGGGGTCCATGGGCAAAATTTTTTAATGCATTAAAATGGATAAAACCAGAGGATTTCGAAAATCTGACAAAAATTCCAAAACATGACAAGCAAACATCCTATAGTTGTAAACCTCTGTGTCATTGTCGTCTATTGTATGTAGAGAGTTGTGCCATTGCCAAATAGACCATATTTGGTCTCAAGAACACGATGGGTGATTATTCTCTTACAAGATTATTTGTTAGGAATGTTAAAAAAAACTATGTATTTGTATATATTTAGTTTAAATATATTTATTTATAGTGGATTGGGAAACAAGTTTTGAAACATATATTAATCCCTTTCCACTTTGCGGGTGCAAGTGCTGCCTTGTAGCGGCATTAGCCTACTCTTTTTCGAAATCTACAAGGGTATATTTTACGTGCAAGAGACAATGGCTCTTTCTTACCACGGGTAAGCCATTTATCTTCACCTTCCGACCGACTATCATCGTTTCCTCAAGACATGGCTAGTTTATCTCCTTATATTTTGAGTTGTATTTTTTCCATTTCTTCAGCCAAATCATTGGATCTAAAGAATATGCCGTTTGTAGTTGTTTAACCAAAACCACACGAAGCGAATTTTAAGGAAAGCCTTTTCAGTGTTGTCTATGTAATTGTCCATATAGGAATAAAATCACAAAAATACTGAACTCCGAGAAAAATTCAAAACGGAAAATTAAAAATAGGGGTACATCAGTCAACATTGTGTTATAATCTTCATCACTGTAAAAACAAACAAATATGTAACAAAGAAGCACAAAATTAGGCATATAGACAAAGCACAATAGCAAAAACAAAGACAAGAATACAAAAATTAACAATAGCACATAAACACAATGACAGGATGTAAAGTACAGATCCACGTCATATGTATCAAAGAAACACCAAAAAAACGCATATAGACAAAGCACATTAGCAAAAAATAAAGACAAGAATACAACATTGATCATAGAACAATAACACAATGACGGGATTGTACCTTCATTTCACTACCTTCATTTCCCTTGAAAACTTTCCAAATAATGTATATTTGAAATAAATCAATATATATATTAAGTAATGCATACTTTAATCCATGTACGTATGTACGTATTTATTCATCTGTTTCTGAATTAAAAAAAATTAACCGAGAACACAACGAATATATACCATACAGTCCGATCTAAAGCCTAAAGCGTGAACACAACGAATTAAAACCGTCCGATCTAAACCGTGAACACGACAAAGATATAAAACCGTTCCTTCTAAGGTCTAAACCGAGACCTAAGCAACTTAATGACAATACAGAGCGTTAGTTTTTATTCCGCTTAATATTTAAACAGTTTCAACATAAGCTATTGTGTCTTTTTGTCGAAATTAGATACATGTATTACACAAAATATGACATGCACCAATTAGATTTTAACACATTTTTTTCTCATATTAAATAATTGAAACTTAATTATTTGTTCCGAGACTGTATTCAAATTTTTATAAAGAAAACTTTCCATTCTTCAGGTACCATTTTCGTCAATATTTATCACCTAGTCTAAATAGTGAAACATATTGATACTTTTAAAGAAAATGTTGAAAGAAATCTTTTCAAAGAAAATCTTATATATAAACAAGAAAATCTTCTATTTATTTTAAATTTAAGAATAAAGATTTGTATTAAGTAAATTTATTTGTATTCAATTTGTTTAGATGTGTACTTGTTGAATGGCTTCGGGGAAGATTGTATTTACTATTGATACAGAGGAAGTGAACTGCTTGACAGACTTTTATCGTATACAGTCATTACACTTTAAAAAGTCACCATACTGAATGTTTTCTTTACTTATCATAGACCCTATCGCTTGTTGATATATAGAAGCTGATATTTAGACATTAATAGTGCACTGATTAATGACATATTATAAATATGTAACATGTGGTTACGAAATACAGGGCTCGTTTAGATTTGACAACGTCAACTTTACCGTACGTCAATCGAAATCGTAAATGCCGCAAAAATTGGCCCTTTTTGCCAGTCGCAGTCGCATATATATCAGGATAATATTTGTGTTGTGAGTTGAAATACATTTGACTTAATAAGTTTACTTGGTTAGGAAAACATTCTTAGATCACCTATCAGAAATAGAGCCGTTTTATTAGCATGTCATTGTATAAAAAGAGGAGAGGCGATTGATACAAAAAGGATATATTCAATTTAAATTTTAAAAAAGTTACAGAAATGCCATGGCAAAATATAAAAACGACTGAAAGAAAAACAACATAAAATTGAGAATGGAAATTGGGAATGTGTCAAAGAGACAACAATCCGACCATAGAACAGACAACAGCAGAAGGTCACACCAGTATACCAAACAAAAAACAGACGTACTGAAGAGTAGTAAATATAAAACACAGTTGCTTATAATTACTTCTACGTCATTTGGACTATGGCGATTGGCAATAATACCAGCAGAGGCGGATTTCGGGAAAAAATTTGGTTGCTTATATAGGGAATCACTGAAGCGTGACTGGAGCGGGCCCCCTCTTAGGTCAGTCAGTGGGCCCCCACTTATGAAAATTTCTGGATCCGCCACTGACCAGTGCATCTTATTATTATTATGTTTAGTGTAATACAGAAAACTCTATCAAATATACATGTATAAATGTATGAATAAGAGCAAGAACATATATTAGATAAGCGGGGAGTTGAAATATCAAAGAAAATTTACTAACAAATTTATATTAACACCATATTATGATTCATGTTATAAGCGCTATGGACTTCAATAGATAATCTACAAGTTGTAACTTATTTGCAGGAATCATATGATAATTCAGATACAGGTGTACCAGCTTACAGATTTTCTTCACTGAATTTAGTTCCAAAATTTGGATTTCTTTTCTAATCATATTAATATCTGAGGATGAAAGAATTCATTTTTGATTCTAAAATGGTAAGTAATAATGTATGAAATTTCGTAGACCTACCATAGTACCTTTATTTGTTTTTAGTAGAGTAGCCGCAATACAAAAATGGTAATGGAATCATCTAATTAAATACAAAAACATATTTTTCGTAAGGTTTTCCCTTTAACGCATTTTGAATTGTCGCCATATTTACTCAGTCTACTGACATCTCCTTTCACTTGAAATGAACCGGAACTAGATTGATATCTAAGAGTGGATTCAAATACTCCATTCCCTGGTTCTGTTTTAATTACAATTCTGTGACCCTTATCTTGTCCTGATTTAGATGTTACTGCTACAGACGAAACTACAGACACTAAAGTCAAGTTGGAACATTTTGTCTCTTTATCATAATTTTCCAACAAAGAATTGAGATGTTCTATCAAAATGTTTGATAATGTGTTTTTAACTGTATCATTATCCATTACGGTAAGATGATAATTGCACGTGCACCAATGTTGGTCTATATAAGCATCTTCACATGTCCTGTCACGTGGAATCTCACGAAAAAGGGAAATTCCTCTCTTGACCCTTCCCTTCTTGTCCAAGTTTAACAAATCTAATAGAGTGTAAAACATATCAAAGTGGGTTGTTAGACGTCTAGAATTTGTTTTTAAATTGGTCATGTGGTCACTATATTTGTTTCTGAACCACTCGGGTAGGTATAGAAACATCATAGGCAACCTTTCTTCTAACTGACCAACAAAAGTCTGTCTAACTTCACCAAAACGTAAACCATGATCACCAAAAATTGCCATGAAAGTATTATTAAGCAAATTATTCTCATATAATTTTGATATTGTGTCAAGTGTCAAATTGTCCATATCTGCAAGACCCTCGAGATAAGTATGTGTATTTCGTGAGTGAATATTGAGGGAAAAGTAACGCTGGTTTCTCAGATTATAAGCCAGGTCATACATCCTTTGGTACAGAGATTCGGACGAGGATTTTCCATGAAAGCATGTATCTGCCACGCCATCGGAAGACTTTTCGTTGTGATAATAAAACGGTCTGTCGTAATAATCTGTAGGTTGCTCTTTAAATCCATTTAGTGTGTAATGAAATGTTCCTGCAAATGTCATGTCTTCACCAAAATGTGTTAAATATCCATTTTGTGAATATTTTTGCCAAATAAAAGAGCAATTATCTACTCCTTGCTGACTTTTTAAACATGTCAGATTTTTGGCAAATTCTCCGGTCAGAAATGGGACCATGTTGACCATTGTATTGTCTGCTAGTTTGTTGTATCCCAGCAGCTCCACTGCTCCCAATGTCTCCGTCAGATAACGACGGGTATTAGTGAAATATCGTAAAGAATTAATACGCGATGTTGAATCAATCATTATCAACATTATATTCAAGCGATCAGTTATTGCAAAATCCATTTTCCTGTCGGTCATCGACTGTCGTTTAGAATACATAGTGTTCTTCGTTGACTCTGTATCATTTTTATTATTCTCTTTGTCAAATTTACTTTTGTCGTTTGCTTCGTACAATTTTGGAGTTTTTTGTTTAAACTTTATGTGGAAATTTTTAACAACTAAATCTCCAAAAAAATCAAAACATTCCACTTTTAAGAATTCATCTTCTATATCAATAAAATATATAAATGGTTCACTTGCTTTACCAGTAATGCCGTTAAAATAAATCGGTTTGAATCGGCAGTATGCTACGTGTTGCCGTGCTTTCTTCGTCAAATTGAGAAATAACGTGTCATTTTGAATATATGTTAAAAGATCGCTATCATCGCACTTGTAAGGTTCGGGATGAAGTATCAACAAATCTTTAATGTTGTCATCGAATGGATCCAGGTCAGGAATTTTGCAATTTTCTGAATCCACAAGAAATTTCCAAGAGTCTTGCTTTGCTGAATTGTTTCCATTAAATCCGTCATAGCTTTTGATTGAAACGTTGGTTCTAGAATTGAATTGATGTACTTTCTTCGAATCTCCTAATTCTCCTAAAGAAAAACTAGTAATGTCAGATCCTATATATTTTTGGGTTGAAAAATCTAAAGAAATATTCCTTCCTTTGTAAAAATTTATACTATTCCTGTATAAAAATATGTAAATACTCGAAAGTAAAATACACATTAATGAACTAGTTTTTATAATCCATGAAAATGATCTTGTAGGAGGATCACCCATTGTGAAAAGACCTGGTTTCACTCTCTTGTTAAAGGCCACTTTTTTTTATAACAAATGTTAATCAATTCACCCTGTTCTCACGTTTAGATAATTGTACAATTTTAAATAGCATTGTCGAGGTCAAAAATAAGGACGAATTAAAGCACCTGTTATTACTATTTCTTTTATTGAAAATATTTATCTTTTATAAAATAACTCTCAAAAAATCATGATTTAAATGCTCTATTTATAAACTTCATGCAGTCTGGTTTAGTACTATATACATATATAAGTAGATATTGATATGCCTTTCATACAGATGACGACGGCCCATGATATAAGTTGAATTACTAATCGGGAAAAGTCGCTTATTTAAAGAATATCTCACGGCTTAAAATCCACATGAAGATAGAGTAAACATTATACTTTCCGCATTGGCCTCTATAATTACAAAACCTACGTATTGTACGTATTGTTAACCGCTTTTTCTCGTCCTGAACATGCATGGATTATTTGTCACTGGACGTTAAGCAACCAACAATCAATCAATATACTTTCATTTTAGCCCTATCGTAGAGTTTTCCCATGTAGTGCGGTGACAGAATAGGAAAAAGTCGATTATTAAAAGAGTTTAATTTCACTTCATGGTATACGGCTAAAAATTGGCACAGTCCTAGAAAACTGATTTAACTTGAATTTAAGATTGGTCGTCAAAAAGTCGTATGGTGCAGTTTTTTTATTTAAGCTTTTAGTCAGCAAATTTGACTTCAAATGCAGATCATTAGTGGCATGCAGTTTGGTTTTTTATTCAAAAGCTGTCCTCATATATCTTTCGTTTTTGTTTTATTCAAACAATAGACATAATGCTCTTTCCATTAGGCGAAAAAAATAATCCTAAAAGCCTTTTGATGATAAATTATGAAGGTAAAAACTTTTGTTAACGGGGACATTTTGTGTTTTACCTGATTCCAACATCATACAATAAAGCGCTGATGAATGGATTATATCGTATATACTATAAAGTAATAAAACTGCATTTTTTCTTTTCATGAACACATGTTTTTTATGAGGTAAGATTGTTTAAAACGATATTTTTTAACCTTTCAAAAATCTCCGCTATTCAATAATTTACTTTAAAACAGTTCGGATAGTTGTGTCCCGTCCATGATTGGGCTGAATACATAGTTTTCCTGTAATATTTTGGACTTTATATTACTGGTTTCGGTTGATGTTTTATTGTTTCGTTGAATTATAAGTGTGTTCGTTAATATTTTTTAAGGTTGTGTTAATATGATTTTATTTATATGAGAGGCAAAATAAGTCTTTCAACATTCAGTTTAATCCCTTAAAAGTATAATTTTTCTTAAATGAGAAAGTGGAATAATTGATTTATTTTACCACTTACAGTATCGAGGTAGTTTGACACAGTTGATTGGTGAATTTATGAATTTTTGAAATTGCGCGGATGATTGTGCCTTTGGTTTATCCATAGATGGACATCTATGGTTCATTCTATTCGTTTGAAAATTGTTTATAATAAAAGTGGATGCGAATGATGCATAAGTCTACATTACATAAGGGTATTTAGCTTGTGATAAAGGATACTACAGAAACTAGAATGTTTGCGTCATATCTTTACCTTTTTTTCTCTTTGATATTGAGACAGATTGACGACTACAAACAAAAATCTATGAAAAACTTTGGAGGGCGGTTTTAACTTTCCAAATGTCAATTTCCCCATGTCTCAGTGTACTATACACTCCTCTGTGTCATCGTTTAATGCGCACATATCTCAAATGATACCTTTCGCTCGTGCATGTTGAGTCAATACAGACTTTATGAACAGTGGTGTACCCCTGATTAATAAAAACAGACCGCAGACTTCAAAGGGATATTCAAACATATTAGTTATAATATAAAACCGCATGGTAAAAGTCGAAGAACAACATAAATGACAAACAAAAATTCTACAAAACTCTACATAGACCACCAAAGATCAACACGAAACATACTGAAACCCAGGGGTTAACTTATGTGCACCGGAATGTTTAGAGATTCTGTTTCAATTGTGACACCTTAGTGTCGAACGTTGAAATTTAAATTTGGTGACGTGTACTTAATCATGAAGAAGTACTGACTACTGAAATAGACACACACTATTTTTTTTTATATCATCGTATCACGAATAATGTTACCTTTAAGTTCTGTCGGTACCAAACTCACAAGCAACATCTTTTTGCAGTTTAAGATTTTTAGATACTAAGTATGAGATCAGATCTGAACATTTGCAATTAATTTGTGTTACATTCCTGTTTGTAACATATTGATACTTTTGATTCGCATGACACGGGTTACATATTGTTGACACAGCCGAACTGAACTCTTTTTTATTTTTTTGGGAAATTCCCTAGCTTTTGCTTAAAAACATAACATCGGTAAACTACTGTTGCCTCTAATGTTTCTTTGAGACATACAGATAAAATAGCAGCCGGCCAATGCAAGTCAAGGCTATCAAAGGTTGTGCTATGTGTACTATTGTTTGTCTGTGGGTGTTTTCCTTTTTTTGCCATTGCGTTGTCAGTTTATTTTCGACTTATGACTTTAATGTACCTCTGGTATATTTTGTCTCCCTTTTATATGCTTGCATCTATTGTAAAAAAAAACTACAACCAAGACAGGGAATTTTATTTCCTCAAACAGAACATTTAGGTATAGGCTGTCTAATGCTAATTTGTCGTACAGCCACTACAAACCTTTACTTGGAGTCAAACTGTATTCTGAATTACAAGAACATTCACAGAAGAAAGTTTTTTACCACCAGCAGTGCGATTTAAATGCTAACCCTAGTTCAGATATGAAATCAATTTTACATACTAGACTGTAGAGCATAACGACCATGACAATCGGAAATAGTCTGCAGACTACAGTCATGTAATCATGGCTGTGTATACTGTCGATCAGAGATTGGTTTTTTCTTGACTTTTGTTTAGAGATTTTTTGAGTTGCAAGCAGCAGGACAAGACGTTTTTTTTTCAACACAGGGTTCTTTTGACATTTGTCCTAGAGGTGCTCTGATGTTTCAGACGTTTTTGTTCCCTATTTATAGATTGATATGGCCAAAGTGTATTTTGCAATGACGAAATGGTTTGAAATTGATGTCCAATGATGCTGGATAAAAGCTCGCTGTTTGTAGTACACTAACATTTGACCACCACTCTATGGCAATGCACAACACGTTAAATTTCCAAAGTTAAACATTCATATTCGCACTTTTATTATAGGATTCGTGTCTTAAGAATTTTGTCGTATTCTTTAAACACTATGGACTAATACTGACATTCGGGATTTGCAAAACCTTCCACTTACGAACATATGTATTCCAGCCAAGGATCAGAACATCGTTATAACGTTTCCACATTACAAAAGTCATTTGAGATCTGAATTACTGATTAAAATTTAAAGTTAACGTATATTTAGTGCTATGTTAAACTACCCTGCATAGAAAAAAATATATCTTACGTCACTTAGTTTGGAATTGAATAACCGATACTTTCTCAATTTTCAAACGAATAAAAGGCTGTTCTATCATGAAACATATATTTTTAAAGTTGTTAGTTTATCTTAAAATGATTTATATTCCTATTGATACAAATGTATTTCATAGAAATCGTCATGACATTGTAAAAACTCAATTATAAGTATGTTTTGAAATAAATTTTGTAGTCTGTTTTGCATGTATCGAATTCTACGTCTTTGGCAAAAACGTTTTTCACTTTCATTTAGGTATACTAGATGGTTATATTAATAAATACATATTTTTTCATAACTTTCTATCAATTTTGTTAAATTTTGAGGGACGTTGTTTTTATTACTTGAAAAATGTACATCATTTAAAATTAAAAACTAACCCCCTTTTTGTGAAGTCGAATACGTGTGTTTGGAAATCTCACTTGATAATGGGTTTCCACTTCTTTTTTTATGAAAAATTGAATAAGGAAGAACATATATTCAAGTTTTCAATCATTCTACAGTAAAAAAGGTATTTAAATTGGAGTTTGATAATCAATTTTGTTTTTCATTGAAAACGACATGTGAGTTTTGATCATCATTTCTTAAAAACTGCACCATATTTTCTTTTGACGACCAGAAGAATATCAAAGTACATATATTTTCGAATCCAATGATATATGATATAGCCGTATACCATTTTTGACGATTAAAATTTCATAATTTCGACTTTGGTCACCCGCCTTATGGTGCAGTGTTTTGTAAAATCGCATTAAAGTGTGACTTTCGGATTTTGTTCTTTTATATTTTCAAACACGGGAACGCTAATAATAAATTCCCGAATGAAATGTCATCAAAAAATGTGTATCAGACGAAAGAGTGATGTATCAGCTTTCATTTGACATCAAACTTTACTATCATATGAATATAGATTGAGTGAATTGGACGATTTGCAAATGTATGTAACATTTATTTGGTCTTCTCGTCTGTCAAAGTATATTACATTTCTTATAGTTATCACTAACAGTAAATTTTCACAAAAGAGTGGGATAACCAATACTTAGAAGTTTTGATATATAAAATAATAAATAGTAGATCATAAGTATAGACTTTTTGAGACAGAAATTTCTTATAATTTGACAAAATGAAGATTTTAGATATAGGAAGATGTGGTGTGAGTGCCAATGAGACAACACTCCATCCAAATAACAATTTTAAAAAAGTAAACCATCATAGGTCAATGTACGGCCTTCAACACGGAGCCTTGGCTCACACCGAACAACAAGCTATGAAGGGCCCCAAAATTACTAGTGTAAAACCATTCAAAAAGGGGGGAAAGCAAGGGTCTAATCTATAAAAAAAAACGAGAAACGAGAAACACGTATAAATTACATAAACAAACGACAACTCCTGTACATCAGATTCCTGACTTAGGACAGGTGCAAACATTTGCAGCGGGATTAAACATTTTAATGGATCCAAACCTTCTCCCTTTTTCTGAAACAATAGCATAACATTACAACATAGAAAAACACACCATAAAATATCAATTGGCAGGCTTAACTCAATCAAAAAACGTACATTTATACACTATGAACGAATAAATTTGATCTGCGTTATCTGAATGCAAATGCAGTTAATAAAATAATAGGGACAAACATTCAAGGCCAAAAAGTAAACAAACAAGTTCAAACAAAGCCATGGCAAGTCACCACTGCGAAATATTTAACCCTTCGAAAATATTCATTTTAGAAAAAAAACGGTTTAAAAAAAATACAGGTAAATCTTGAAGTTTCAATTTTATACAAATTTAGTAAGAAGAAGTGAAACTTAGAAGGGTGTCTTCTGGCTATTCCTACATTTTGTATTTTACTATTCTGGCTATTCCTACATGGGGGATTAGTGGAAGAACAATACATGTTGTTATTGAAAGAGATGTTGTTTTAGTCATTAGTGTCTAATTTGGTCAAAGATAAATTTACATGTGGAAATTAAATAAAAATTATTATTTATATGTAAAAATTGAGACTTTTTGTTTGAAAAAAAATGCAAAAAGTAATAATTTTAAGTATTATAATAATTATTCCATAGAATATCTAAAAAATAAAACTAATTGAAAGAAAAAAGTAAAAGCATTGGAAAAATTAAAATAAAATGAATGAAAAAGTAATAAAAGCATTTAAAAGTCTGGAAAGTCTTTAAAAAAAAAAAAAAACGTATTTAAAAAGAAATTTAATAGTTACCCACACTTTCAACTTCAGCCTCAAAGCATTTATTAATTTCATTATTTTAACAAACTATGATTTTTTGAAATGAATATAATGTCAAAAGTACTTAATTATCATAGATAAGTGTATAAATTGACCTAATAGATTAAGCAAAGCCAAATGACTTTGAACTTTGGTTAGCTTTGAACTCAATGTATTACTATGTGAGTGCTATGAATAATGTCAATTTAATATAGTTTAGGTGCTTAGTTCATTTTAGTGTAGTTCAAAATTTAGTGATTTGATTAAAAAATTGATTTAACATTGATACTTCAAATGATATCAGTAAGTAAGTAAGTAAGTAAGTAAGTAAGTAAATGTTTATTATAGTGACATGTGTAATCACATTTCAGTAAAGTACAAATATATTACATACACAATAAAATACACCCGACCCATTGGGTCTATAAGTCACTTTCAAATCATAAAACGTAATTCTTTTATCACGGATTTCAAACAAATTAATAAAAGGTAAGAGTAAGCTAAATTTCAAAATAATTAATTAATACTGAAAAATTCAAACTTATATATAAAATAAAAGTCAAGTTGAATGCAAAATTAATTAATAATGAAAAATTCAAACTTATATAAAAAAATGAAGTTATTAGAAGATCGATTTAGTAAATGTCAAGTTGAATGCATAATAAATTAAAATTTATAATAAAGAAACTGGAAATATTCAGATTGACCATGGAGTAACCTTTTTACATTTTCATATTACAGTCAAACACAATCAATACTGTCAACTGGAATTGCAATTTAATGTTTATCAAACTGTTCATGTATATAACACTTCACGTCTATGCCGGAACGCTTTCACTTTATACTTAGCCAGCTTTCTAGGATAGTTTGTCATCAAAAAGATAATTTTTTCATCGTTTGTCATATTTAATAGTTCATTGCCCGAAAATATATCATTAAAAGTAGATTCTCTCAAGTCATTATATAATGAGCAGTGGAGAATAAAGTGACACTCATCCTCCATGGAATTGCTGTTACAGAACTTACATAAGCGTTCATTTGGTTTTTCGCCGCTATATCTACCCGTCTCTAGTCTCAAAGGAAGAATTCCACATCTCAGCTGTGTTAGGAAAGATCGTTCAGTTTTGTTCAAAGGAGTAGGTTCAGGAAGACCCCTTTTTGGCCTCAAAATATAGCAGTTTTAGAAAATTGTGAAAATATAATCGTTTAGATATTTATTGCAAAGTAGAATGCTTCTGCTACACAAATATGGGCTGTTTTTGACAAAGTAATGCACATATATCGGGTACTAGCATCATTAAGTCATGCTAAATTACTGAAATCTTCACAATTGTAGCATTTTAGTTAAATTTTAGACGGTTTCCGTCTGAAATGAAAGTGGTCGCATTAGTGTTCATTCATAATATTGAAATGTAAGTTGTATTTGCTGATAATACATAATATATATAAAGGTTGAGGATGAACACGGATGCGGCCACTTTCATTTTTTACAAAAATCATCTGAAAAGTGACAATTTTTGGCATATTTGATAGATTTTTCATATTTAAGCTTGAATCGGGGCGTTTTAAATGACTTATAAAGTTAAAATCATCCCCATTAACTAATTGAATCAATTGAAATAGACACTTAAGCGTTTAGAAAGTGTCTAAAATCTTTCGTTAGATGAACTTGAAAATTGAGGCCGAAATCGGCCCTTACCGGACCTACTCCTTTAATTTAACATAAGTTTCTATTCCAAAATTAGCCTTTAGTTTCACATAAGTTCTCAACTTTGGAGTTTTCACAATGTCATTTGCCCATAAACAGTTATAGTAATCCTTCAAGATGGATTCGAACAAAGTCATACTTATAACGTCCTTGCGCTCAAAATAGTCCACTTTACCAAGTTTCATGAGTATGTCTTTGAAATCAGAACACCAATTATTTCTACATTTTTCATAGTCGTCTTTGAAGGCTTGTTTTGTAATGCGATTGTCATCAAATTGAACAAGTCTATTCCAGAGACGCACAATATTAACCCAATGTCTGTAGTGGCACGGGATCCATCCGATATCCCCATAAATACCAAGAAGTGGGGCAAAACGATGAACTCCTAAAAAGTAACGTATAGCTCGGTTCTGGATGTTCTCTATGGCTTGAAACTTTCGGTTCCCCCAAACTCCGGATGCATAGTCTAGTATAGGCACAACACACGAGTAAAATAGTTTTTCAAATGACTTTATTCAAATCTCTCTAAATGAGTGAATGTTATAAATTATTTTTCCAAGTGCTCTACCAGCCCCTTTTGACAGTGCTTCGGCGGTTGTGGTAAAATTTCCGTTAAATGTAAATATAACACCCAAGTATTTGTATTGGTCAACAACTTCGAGTTTATTTCGTCCGATCATGAAATTGTAATCAGTCTGCTTACATTTTGATTTTCTGAAGTGAACACATTTTGATTTATTGGTGTTGATTAAGACTCTCCAGCGTTTACACCAGTCCCCGAGCTTATCTAACAATAATTGTAGATCGTTTTCGCTTTTAGCCAATAAAGCTATATCGTCTGCATAAAGTAAGGCCGATAATTTCCTGTCTGAGATGTCAATGCCAATATTCAATTCATTCAGCTCAGCTATTAGGTCATTTATGAAAATTGAAAATAATGTAGGCGATAAATTGTCTCCTTGTTTTACACCAGTTGTACAGGGGAACCAGTCAGTTAACTTTCCATTCAGTTTTATCAATTTACTGATACATGATAACAAACTAACACCTCGATAATTCATACGATCTTTAGCGTCCGTATTATAGTCTTTCAAAATAGGACAAATAATTGACTTTCGCCAGATCTACGGAATAGTACTAGTATCGAAAATCCACTGACAAAGATTATGCAAGGCATCTATTATTACGGGATTCTTCAAAACAATGTATGGTATTTGATCATGACCACAGGCAGATTTGTTCTTAGCGTGCATCACTATGTCACTGGTTTCTTCACGTGTTATGTTACCGTTAATGAATGCATTTGGTTCATATAAAGGGTCATTCATATTTTGTTCTAATAAGATTTTATGCACTTTTGATCGATTATAATGATCGCTGTCAAACTGTTCACTATTTCCACCATGATATAAGTTGAAAAAATCCGTTCGCCACTTTTCTAGAATATCAGCTTCTTTTCGTACAGAATTCCCGTTATCGTCAATAATTTCCATTGGAATAGATGTATCCCTTTTAGGTCCAAGTCTACTTATTTTCTCCCAAAACTCGTTCGGATTATTTACAGATATCGATTCAAAGTCCGTAGCTTTCGCTCTTCTATATTGACGTTCCGCTTTTCTTAACATTTTATCAAATTTGTCTCGTGTATCAACGTTATCTTTTCTTATTGCCGTTTTTGTATATAT
This sequence comes from Mytilus galloprovincialis, assembly GCF_965363235.1. Classification (NCBI taxonomy): domain Eukaryota; kingdom Metazoa; phylum Mollusca; class Bivalvia; order Mytilida; family Mytilidae; genus Mytilus; species Mytilus galloprovincialis. The sequence continues at coordinate 9,049,529 of NC_134842.1, forward strand.
ATTGCCAGTACACTTTAGAAATTCTTTCTCCTTCGTATGCATTTTATTCCATGCTGTAGCTAATGTATCGTTCCAGTACGGTTTTGTATGTCTAAAGCGTATTTTTGATGGGCTTGAAATTGCTTTCGGTATTTTTTCGTCCATTTCAGCGACAATCACGTTGCACAAATCACTGTATATCATGTCAAAATTTTCTTGGGTCTCTCTAATTCGCTTCAACTTCAGCCTCAAAGCATTTATTAATTTCATTATTTTAACAAACTATGATTTTTTTAAATGAATACTATGTCAAAAGTACTTAATTATCATAGATAAGTGTATAAATTGACCTAATAGATTAAGCAAAGCCAAATGACTTTGAACTTTGGTTAACTTTGAACTCAATGTATTACTATGTGAGTGCTATGAAATATGTCAATTTAGTATAGTTTAGGTGCTTAGTTCATTTTAGTGTAGTTCAAAATTTAGTGATTTGATTAAAAAATTGATTTAACATTGATACTTCAAATGATATCATTTACTTGTATATATTATTGTAGGTAATTGGAGTTACTTGTGCATGTCATTATAGCTATAAATTCATATTGTGCTTTTGAATATTATTTACATAGACTGTGCTATGAAATTATTAAATGAAATAAAAGATTGTGATATAAATTATTCTTTTTCTTTATTTTCTACAAGAATTACCTGGATTTATCTTGATTCATTAGATCTCATTAGTTTTAGTGTTGTTACAACATAAACCTACATAATCCCATTGTTTACACAAAAATTCTGGGAACTTCTACATAAAATTTTACTATTTTATCTATAAAATGACAAAATCAGTACTGAATTCATAGAAAGTATAACATTATAAGTTTTTAGTCTTTCCTAACAGTACTGATATGTACGAGGGTAGAAATGTACCAAAAAAGCGTGGGTAAATTCTTGGTAGTGTAGGAATAATCAAAGCTGGTATATAGACATATAAATATAAAATAACAAAACAGCATTATAAACAGTATCAACAGGTCGAACAAGTGAAACTGCGAGCTACTGCTCACTGATGATACCCCCGCCGCAAGTGGATAATATTAATAGTGTAAAAATATGCAAGTGTTCGGTAAACAGGAAGTTGTCGAGTGATGAATCTGAAAACGCATCACACGGTATAGCTGACTTATAAAAATCCTGAAACCAAATTTCAGAAATCCTTGTATTGTAGTTCCTGAGAAAAATGTGACGAAAATTTTTAACTTGGTTATCATGTGTAAAATCATACAAGTGTTCGGTAAACAGGAAGTAGTCGAGTGATGAATCTGAAAACGCATCACACGGTATAGCTGACTTATATAAATCCTGAAACCAAATTTCAGAAATCCTTGTATTGTAGTTCCTGAGAAAAATGTGACGAAAATTTTCAACTTGGCTATCATGTGTAAAATCATACAAGTGTTCGGTAAACAGGAAGTTGTCGAGTGATGAATCTGAAAACGCATCACACGGTATAGCTGACTTATATAAATCCTGAAACCAAATTTCAGAAATCCTTGTATTGTATTTCCTGAGAAAAATGTGACGAAAATTTTCAACTTGGCTATCATGTGTAAAATCAGACAAGTGTTCGGTAAACAGGAAGTTGTCAAGTGATGAATCTGAAAACGCATCACACGGTATGGCTGACATATATAAATGTTGATACCAAATTACAGAAAGGGTGGATGTGTAGTTCCTGAGAAAAATGTGACGAAAGTTTCATGGGACGGACTGACTGACTGACTGACGGACGGACTGATGGACGGACGGACTGACAGACAGAGGTAAAACAGTATACCCCCCCTTTTTTAAAGCGGGGGTATAATTAACAAGAAAATACGATTTGAGAGTACTCGCAGTTACTGACAGGTAATTAAAAGCCAAAAACAATTAATAATACAAAAATCATGCATCAGAGACTAAAATCAACTAAAACACATCCCAGGGATTTAGTATTTTAACGTCATGAACAGTCAGAGAAGACATGACTTGTGCAATGCCAAAAATAAATGTATCGACAGGTAGTAGGATAGCGAGGAGCGACTTCTATAGAAATAAAAATTAACGTGTCTGTGTCTCTATACATCCCGCCTCATAAGAAGATACAATTTAGTTATGTTTTAATTAGCTAATGACAAAACCGATATTAGTGCCAATGTAAACTATATTCAGAGATCTAATTACAATATTGGTGCGATAACCCTTACTTATAAGTTTGTTTAAAGGTTCGATGAGTTTACACGGATCACATAGTGATTTTCTCGCTTTAAGTACAATATTACCATAAAATTTAGGATGTGAAATACCATTTTTAATAAGTTTTCTACAGGTATAGCCAAATTTACTAAATAAATCTTTGTATCTATGAAAGAATTTAGTAAAAGTTTTAAGTAATTTATGGTATCGAAATCCCTGACACAACAATTTCCTAGTGATGCATTGATTACGTTCGTTAAAATCTATGGCATCCGAACACACACGGGCAAACCGAACGAGTTGGGATATATAAACACCGTATGCTGGAGCCAAAGGCACATCGCCGTCTAAAAAAAAGGAAATGAAAAATCGTCTCTTTTGTCGTAAATTTTAGTATGAAGTTTCCCGTTTGAAATTGAAATGTCTCAATCTAGAAAAGGACAACTGCTGCTGTTTATGTTAGATTTAATTAATGTTCTTTTGTGTAAATTTCTGAAATATATTTAGAGAACTCTGGATTATTCAACGAAAAAATATCATCCAGATAACAGTAGGTATTTTTGAATGTATCAACCAAATATAACAATGATTGGTCTTTACTGAGTTTGGTCATAAACTGCGATTCATAGCAATATAGAAATAAATCTGCTATTAAAGGGGCACAATTGGTGCCCATAGGAATACCTACTACCTGACGATACACTTTATCGCCGAAACATACATAAATGTTATCTAGCAGAAAATTTATCCTCACATTTCCAGTAAGTGTATCTAGCATACTTTCCTTTTTTCGTTACAGAAAAAGGCTTTAAACGAGTTACAGCAAATATAATTACAATGAGATTTTTCGAAAGACCATTTTATCAAATACAAAAACTTTTTCTTTATAAGATTGTGTGGAAGTGTAGTGTACAGAGTAGAAAAATCATAACTGTCAACAGAATTGTAAGGACCATTGAAAGCATGTATTTTTTATCTAAAACCTCTAAAGAATTTTTAACACTCCAAAAATAATTAATACCATTATTTTCATAAGCGGTGCGCACTGATCTGAATGTAGAGGAATTGATAATTTCGTTTTGAAGAACTTCCGTGTAGTGTATGCGTCACACCACCACTACATTATTGGCTGCCTTGTCTGCCGGTACGAACACAAACCGCTCTGCGAGTACCTGGAGTTTGTTTTTTATTCTAGAAATGGGAATATCATGGTTCTTATTAATAATTTCAGAATTGTTTTCTAAATGAGATATTCGAATATCATCAGTATTCATAATTTTATTCAAATAACTGTCTAAAGATTTTTTATCAGATTTTTTACGTTTGCACCAATTTTTACAGTAGGCAGACAGAGCGTCTTTAAGGGCATACGATACAGTTTTGATCCCGTATTTACAAGTTGGTGAAAATTTGCATATATGCTATTTTTTACCTAATTAAATCAAATATGTAATAAAAAATATACCTTCATGTGCTACTTTTTGAGTTAAATGAGGTCGAAATTTTGTATATTTGCTAAAAATTCGGATTTGTGGCCGTATTTTTCCTTTCGAAAGAAAGACATAACTTTTTTTTGTTTTAAAAGATAAACACAAATTGTTTTTTGTTAAATAATTTGTAATTTCTGTATTGTATAAGAATTCTAAAAAGGAGTAGGTCCGGTAAGGACCGATTTTGGCCTCAAATTTCAGGTTCATCTGACGAAAGATTTTGACCTCTTTTTAAACATTTAAGTGTCTATTTCATTTGATTCAGTTAATTTTTGTGAAAGATTTTAACTGATTTAGTCATTAAAAACGATCTGATTCAAGCTCAAAATGAAAAATCTACCAAATTTGTTAAAAAATGTCACTTTTCAGATGGTTTTTGTCAAAAATGAAAGTGGCCGCATCCGTGTTCATCCTAAACCTTTATATATGTTATGTATTATCATAAAATACAACTCTAATTCCAATATTAAGGATGAACACGAATGCGGCCACTTTCGTTTTAAGCGAAAACCGTCTAAAATTTAACTAAAATGATAGAATTGTGAAGATTTCAGTAATTTAGCATGACTTAGTGGTACTAGTACTCGATATATGTGCATTGTATTGTCAAAAAACAGCCCATATTTATGTAGCAGAAGCATTCTACTGTCCAATAAATAACTAAAAGTTTACATTTTAACAATTTGGTAAAACTGCTATATTTTGGGGCCAAAAAGGGGTCTTACCTTCTCCTTTGTGCATTTTTTGTTCAGAAATTACTCATATTTATCAAATGGTCAAGAATTGAGGAAAAAACGTAATTTTTTGCTGTATATTTTTCAAAATTAAAAAAAATGCACTATATACAGTTTTATAAAATTTGGTCCACATAATCTCCCTGCAAAATGAAACAAAATGTCGTTTTAAAAAATGCGGGTCCATGCACTCGTTTTCAAATCAAATCAGTTTAAATGACAAAAATCAGTCGAAAAATGCATCTTTTCCCGATATGTCACAGTTTGACGTCGCGAAAATAACATTTTACGTTAGCAACGGCATTACCTCCCCTGTAGCTGTATCGTATGCCCTTAATGACCTGACGACACTGTTTCCAATCTATTGTAGATGGAGGACGGTATTTCGGTCCTTTCTTTAGAAAAGTTATGACCTCACGGTCTTCGACGATGTTGAGGTCTCCTGTAATAACATGACCATTGGGAACATATTCAAACTAGATTTTTCGCAATCTCAAGTGGAAGGAACATTATTTTCTATATTGACGTCTGTTGTCATTGACGAATAATTAAAAATTAAGTTTCTGCTCGTTTTTTTTAGAATACGAAATAATGGGTTGATCTATATTTACTATGCTTTTTTCAAAAATATAATAAAAAGCATGGGTCATCGTGCTATTTTTCATGCTATGACTCGTTGAAAATTGCCAAAGTTTGGTTAGATTGTTCATGAAAAAACACATTTGTGCGCATAAAAAAAATTCTATGAGATAGAAATTTCAAATAAATTGTGAGAAGATAGGTTTTATTATATGTTTTAAGAAAATAAAAAGAAAAATTGGTGTTACCGAACTCTTTTTCTTGCTACAAGTAAAAATAAAAAAAATCCCTATTAGTCCAGTATAATTTTTTAACTCAAAGAGTTATCTCCCCTTAATTTTCTCTGTATAATTAAACAGTTTTACCATTAAATTGAAAATCTGCAAATTTGCAGATTTGGGCAAATAACTATACCGATTTTGTACTGTGATTGTGCAATCCACGTTGTGCAATCCATGATGGCGATATACCATTATTCTACCTTAATCATGTAACGCTCCCTTTTCCTATTTCCCCCTGTCATATGAAATACTGTTTTTCACAATGAATTTAATATATAATTGCTGAAGTTTTATAGATAAAAACATAGATTTGTACCAAGAGATGTGTCTATGAGCTGGAAATAAATACAGATGTCCATGCTAAGGTTTTTAAAAAAACTTTTGAGTTTGTCTCAGCTAGCGTGTTTAAAAGTTTTTCGAAAAAACTAATTTATAAACCACATTGGAACACATCCGAAATATTCCGGAAAATTATTTGCAGTCAGAATTCCTTTAAATAAGAACGAGTAAAGTTACTTAGGACAAGTTAGGTCGTGTTTTAACTAATCCTTTACATTTACAAGAAGAAAAAATTTTGATGCATTTGATTTAAGGGGGAAAAAAAACAATGCGTGTGGTTATGAATCAACTTTACTTAAAACACGCTTCATGGCCTTACCATGACTAGTAAAAATGTCTATTCTGGAGACAAACGTTATATAACAAGCTAAGCAATTAAGGCATGTCGAATCATTTGAGCGTGCCGATATTGTTTTAAATAACGCTAGTTATCAGGCAGACCATCCAGTGGTGAGTTTACTCTTCATAAATAACTTTGATAACCCGCTTCAACATTCAGCATATAAAAAAGAAGATGTGATATGATTGCCGATGAGACAACTGTCCACAAGAGACCAAAATGACACAGACATTAACAACTATAGGTCACCGTAAACAAACGACAACCACTGAATTACAGGCTCCTGACTTGGGACAGGCACATACCTAAATAATGTGGCGGGGTTAAACATGTTGGTGGGATCCCAAACCTCCCCCTAACCTGGGACAGTGGTATAACAGTACAACATAAGAACGAAATTTAAAAATCAGTTGAAAAAGTTTACACATCAGATGGACAAACATACAAGTGGACGTGGCCGGGTACTTATACATCCCGACACAAAAAGGACACAAAAACACATCTGAGAGTACTCGCAGTTATCTGACAGCTAGCTCAAAGCCACTAACAACTAATAACAAATCATGCAGCTCATACTAAACTATCAATCCGTACACATCCAACATCCAATGGATTTAGTGTAAAGACGTCATAAACAGCCAGAGAAAAACATGACCTTGTGCAATGCCAAGTTACAGGTATCGACAGATTGTAGATCCATGAATATGTATATGTATATAACATACTAGTAATATTTAGTTATAGCTTTTAATTTACTGATAACAAAATCAATATTTATACCAATAAAAACAATATTCAATGATCTTATTACAGTGTTGAATAGGTAGCCTCTTAGAATAAGTTTATTTAAAGGAGCGACAAGTTTACATGGATCATTTATAAATTTCCGGGCGCGGTTAACAACATTTCCGTAAAAATGAGGATGCGCTATCCCGTTTGAAATAAGCTTTCTACAGGTACAACCAAACTTCAAAACCAAATCTTTATATCTATGGAAAAATTTAGTAAAGGTTTTAAGTAATTTAGTGTAACGATCTCCCTGGTTTAATAATTTACAAGTAATACATAGATTGCGTTCGTTAAAATCAAAAACGTCACAACAGACACGGGCATAACGAACGAGCTGTGAAATATAAACACCGTAAGATGGTGCCAAAGGAACATCACCATTTAAAAATGGAAAATTATCAATAGGGAACGAAAAATCGTCTCTTTTGTCGTAAATTTTAGTGTGGAGTTTCCCGTTTAAAACCGAAATATCTAAATCCAAGAAAGGACAGTTAGTACCGAATAAATTTGATTTATTTAAAGTAAGTTCCTTGGGGTAAATTTCAGCAGTATATTGAGAAAATTCTTGATTATTCAACGAAAAAATATCATCAAGATAACGGTAGGTGTTGTTGAATTTATCAATCAAATGCAATTTCGACGGGTCTTTACTGAGTTTAGTCATAAACTGTGATTCGTAACAGTACAAAAACAAGTCTGCTATTAAAGGGGCACACTTAGTGCCCATGGGGATACCTACAACCTGTCGATAAACTTTGTTGCCGAAACGTATATAAATATTATCAAGGAGAAAATTAACAGCTTCAATCATCTCATCACACCTCCATTAAGTATATGTAGCATATTTACCTTTCTCATTGGAGGAGAAGGCTTTAAATGAGTTGCAGCAAATATATTTGCATTCAGCTTTACCAAACGACCATGCATTTAATTAGATAGGAAAACTTTTGTTTAATAAGATAGTGTGGAAGTGTAGTGTAAAGAGTAGAAAAATCAAAACTGTTAACAGAATCAAAAGGACCATCAAAAGCGCTTAATTTATATAAAACATCCAAAGAAATTTTAACACTCCAAAAATGGTTTATACCACTATGTTCATATATCTTATTACAATAATTTATGATAAGTTCTTTAATAGTAGTTAATGAACTAGTTAAGAGCACTGAAAGATTAGTTGTAGAACACTTACTAGAGGCCGAGATAAAACAACATTTAAATGTTTTTTTTTGTGTAGTTTAGGTAGCCAATGCATAGTAGGGACCTTCAAATGTTCAGAAGAAGCCTTAAGCTTTGATGTGGTTGTGATATGTTTGTTTACTATATGACTCTCTGTAGAGCGGATGGACTTGAATGTAGATGAATTTAAAATTTCATTCTTAAGAACGTCCGTGTAGAATTTACGGCATACCACCACCACATTGTTGGCTGCTTTGTCGGCCGGTACAAACACAAACCGCTTTGAAAGTTTTTGAAGTTTATTTCTTATTCTGGTAATAGGTGTATTATGTGCTCTATTATTTACTTCTAAATTATTTTCAAAATGTGATATTCTCTTATCTACCACATTCATACATTTATTTAAATAGGAATCAAGTGATTTTTTTATCAGATTTTCCCCGTTTACACCACTTTTTACAAAACGAGGAAAGAGCATCTTTGGTGACTTGACGACACTCTTTCCAATCTATTTTAGAAGGAGGACGATATTTTGGTCCTTTTTCAAAAAGTTTTTAACCTCTCTGTCCTGGACGATATTGAGGTCCCCTGTAATAACATGACCATAGCGAACATATCTAAACTTCGACGATTCACAGTTTCAAGTTAAGGGAGTATTAATATCTATATTCACGTCTGATGTAACCGACGTATAATTAAAAATTAAACTTCTGCTGCTTTTTTTGTGTGTGTATGAAATTATAGGTGGTTCTATATTATCAAAATAGGGAGGTATAAAGTTTTGAACGGTAGAGTCATTAAATATACTAGATAAGTTGATAAAATCAATACCTCTTTTAATATATTTAATTTTCAAAAAATGACGCTTATGATCTTCAGGTTTGTTGATACGCGGGAACAGCCTATGGTGGCAAACAGCTGTAATCATACGAGAATATTCATACAGTGGGCTGAAGAATGAGATGGTGTCACACTCTTTGAAAATATCGTATAATTTACTAATGCCTGTATTTGACCCAGTTTACATAATAATTGATGCCTACCATTGTTTTTAAATATGGATAGGAGATTACCAAGTGTATAATTTATACGATGTTTAACTCGTTGATTTCGAGCATGCATTGTTAACTACTTTATGAAATTAAACTTTGCTTATGATGCTTCAAATTAGTCGGAGCATGATGTTGCTTTTCAAAAACTAATAGAAAGTCTACATGGTGATCTGTTTTCAAAAGAGAGAGAGAAAAAAAGTATAGTTTGCCAGTTAAATTTGTTTACAGATCTTGCATGTTGCAAAAAATTGTGAAAAGCTGTTTACGATCGTTCGAAATTTCAAATTACAAAAACAAATGTATGTCTATTTTTACAATGTATTCCTACCTCTCTGATGAATATTTTGCCTAATTAGAAGATGACAATAATTTTCATATGGATAATGATTACAATGCACTTTCGTGTGTTACTGAACAGAAATGCATACTTATCCCTTTATGAAAAACTAGTACACCCCTTATAAGATAGATGGTATTGGTATTGTCCAAAGTCTTTATGTAAAAAGGTACAACAGTCATTGAGATTTGTTCAATGACGGCTTTAAAACCATAATAAAAAAAAAAATGTGGTATAATTGCCAATAAGACAAATCTCCACAAGAGACCAAATATTACACATACATGTACAACTTTTGGTTCACCTCAACAATAACCAAAGCCCTTTCCGCATTGTCAGCAATAAAAGGTCCCGAATTGACAAATGTAAACAATTCAATGACAAATGTAAAACAATTCAAACGAGAAATCAACGGCATAATTAATGTACAAAATAATAAACGAACAACAAAAATGTAACACAGCAACAAATGACAGCCACTGAATAGCAGGCTCCTGCAGAATGTGGCGAGGTTAAACATGTCAACGGGCGCCAAACCCTCCCATACCATTGAACAGTGGTGTTGTGTAATTGCCAATGGGACAGCTCTTTACAAGAGACCAAATGACACCGAAACAACTGTAGGTTACCGTACGACCTTCAAGTGAATAATTCGACTTTCGCCATCATGAATCCGTATTCTGACATTCAATCTAACCTTTTAACTAGTTATGGATTATCTATATGTTCAGTTATCAAAAGGAAAAGAATGTTAACATTGAAAGTGAAACAAATTTGATTGACTGATTCGATCCTCAAAAACTAATTCTTAGTTATACAGGTAAAAACGATAATAAACTTATTTTTTAACTTATAACATGCAATCAAACTGAAATGGCATAATCCAATTGCACGAGGTCGCTATAATCTTTTTATATTTATATTTCTGTTCATGTTTATAAATCGTGTTTTGTGACCGTCGTCAGTTTTCGGAAATAATCATTCTCGGCAGTTAATTTGATGGAGTCTAGACTAAATTTCACACGGAATTCTGATATATGTATTGTACGATGATCTGCGAAATGAACTTTTTAAAATTATTTTGTCAGAACACTCAATTTTTAAAAATTGTTCTAATCTGGATTAATTGTCTATTATTCTAGCCAGTAACTGTGATAGTATTATAGGGTTATTGCATGAATATTGGGGATTATTGTCCCGAGTAGAATTTTATATTGCACGAGCTTGCGAGTGCAATATATGTTCTACGAGGGACAATATTCCCCAATATTCATGCAATAACCCTTTTATTGTATAGCAATATAATATTTGAAAGTAAAAATTGGTTTAAACTAAGATTTTGTCGTTGATGACGTCATGAATTTTTACGATTTATTGCACTAGTGCAATATTAGAATTTATTGCACGCTAACTTTTGGTTACTTTCTGTGGGAAATATTATATTGCTATACAATAATAGAATTTATTGCACGCTAACCTTTGGTTACTTTCTATGGGAAATATTATTTAAGAATTGAATGCTTCTTTTTGTAACTTCATTGGAGTGTAAAAGCGTTTACCGAAGTACATTTTGTATGATCATACTAAAAATGTGCGCACGGTCAACGCTTTTACAACCCTGTGAAGTTACAAAAAAAAAACCATTCAATACTTATAATTACATTTTTTAGCAATGGTCATGAGAACACGAATTTTATTATTGTATACACCTATTGACTGGGTGTGAGGGTAATAGCAAGTTTGTTGTCCCTGAGGTACCAACTATTGCTCGAGGCAAAGCCGAGAGCAATAGTTGGTATGCGAAGGGACAACAAACTTGCTATTACCCGCACAACCTGTCATTAGGTGTTTTATTATACTGAACAACACAGCCATTAAGTGTTTTTATATACCAAATAACTAATTTTCTAAAAGTGTATATATCTCATCTGAAAGAAAGAAAAAATGTCACATAACTTTACATGCACATGATGAACTTTACTTTTTTTATAATTCGTTTTGTATTTATAAATATTTCATTAATTTCAATCAAGACTACAAATACTTGTGTTAAACTTTCCGTGCTTATTATAAATCCTAGTTAAAGTACACCAAACGCAAATTCACTTTTAATATACGGAGAGCGAACCCATATTATGAATAAGGTACTATATTTTAGATCTTTTAAAAAATTTCCATGAAGATTTTCAATCTCATTTATAATTGCTTCTTGTAAGTGAAATTACAATCAAAACAAACAGATTCCACCGTTTACAATATAAGAGTGAGTTTGACGTTGCAAAGCATACGTAACCAAGCAGAGTAGTCAATGACATCATTATCGTCCAATGAAAAATAAGCATGGAAAACTACGGGAAAGATGATTATGAAACTATTAACCGGGGCAATAGTCTTTGAAACTATTGACTGGCAAATGGTTCTGTGAAATGAAATAGCACAACTATTTCATTACTTTTTATATAGAAAAAACATACTGAGGTATAATAATTTTATTTAATTCACCTGTGCACTTTATTGTGGGACCACGTGTTATCATGAATGAAAAGTTTTATTGAACAATGCAATTGCTTACGGAATAACACGTGATGTGCAGTTAGCCAGTCAGAATAAAGTATCATAATGAAACATACATTTAATGTAATTATTATTGTATGTATTCCGTGTATTATGTTATGTATTGTAATATTAATGGTGAGACGTAACTAAACTATTTGTATTGCAGGGGCGGATTCAGGATTTTTGAAAGAGGGGGCGTAGTTTTTAAAGAAATTTTTTTTGGGCCCTTTTAAGGACTTAAACATAAAATAAGTGAAATATGCACTTTTTAACTTGAACGGTTCCTGGCGTAGGGAATGCATATATTTTGTAGTTGCTTTTAAGTTGTAAGGGTTGGACATTTTCGATGCTGTATTCTCCCGCTATTAATTGTCTATCATAAAATGATAGTATGGATCCAAAGCTATGCACTGATACATTTAATGTGGGATTTGTCAGTAAAACATAGACATGGAAAATTCTCGCACGTATGTTGTAAGTTAGTTAGAACAACCTCACAGATTTCTTGTTGTAAACAAGATATACGCTGGGCTATTCGATTGAATTTGAAATACGACTGACACGAGTTAAAAAAGACAAACAAGCAATTTTTATCCAAATGTTTGGTTGATGTTTCACCAACAACATTAAGAAAAGTAATTAAAGGGTTCCAAATCAACCAAAGGCTAAGAATGAGTCTGAAATGACTACGAATTTATGAATGACGGCCGACAAATGGAGACATAAAGGCCACACCCAGCAGGCAGGTTGCAGTCTGGTCTTGAAAAAAGTATTCCATATATATCAGTTCGGCGAAACAGACATTCCGGTCAGACATGAAAACCCCTGCCACAAAAAAAATATGGCCGCTTTTATTCATCATGTTCATTTAATGCTAAATAATTCTGTTGGCAATTTTCGTTTCTAATAGCAAAAAAGTGGACAAAATTTTTGTTTTGCGTCCAGAATTTTTGTTTAAGGCAAAAATCGGAGTCAATTTTTTTTCTCTCAAATATCTAAGACTGTCTCCTCAAATCTAATGGTTCGTACTTACGGCTTTAAATCTATATAGAGCTTACACTGACTGGGGATCAATATTCAGCTATATTATTTTAAAAAAGGCTGGGGCGTTTGGGGTTAAAAATGTTTCCGTAGTTAGATAATATTGCTGTGGAACTTTTTTTTCATGAGCGTGTAATAGTCTATAATAGAGCATTACTTTCCGTTTTGTTGAATAGTGAAATAGAAGTCAATATGTTCTTGCTAAATCCTGTGTCGCTTTGAAGGTGTCATGATTGTCATCCTCAGCCTACGCAATGTGTTACTGTAATTGGAATTTCAAACTGACTGAGAAACGTTTTATTCGACGCACTGCAGGTCAACTCCACCATGACTTTGATAATCAGTAAATTCCAGCGAAATGCAGATAGCAGTTAGGTCCGCTGCTGTTTGCCCTAAGGTAATCGATGCCCTCAGGTAATCGTGGCAATAGTGCCCATATGCGTAGTAATAACATGATCTAAAAATAGAATAAACTAAAAATACATCATTGTACTTTCTATTTCGACTGACAGTATATGTGCGAAAAATAGGAGAAAACAGGAACACATACAATTTTTTACAATAAGTTACGACAAATAATGCACGAAAAAAATCCACATATTTGGTTTATTTGTGATCATTGCAACGTGAACAGATATTTATTTAGTGAAACGTAAATGACTTAAAATAATTAAAAAGAAAACACTTTTTGAATGGCGATTTCAACTTTTATAAGAATAGTTGTCAAAAACTGGTTTCATAGAGATTTATGTAAATAAATGTATATACAATTATTTAAACTAACTATTAAAGAATAAAAGTTATCCACACATGCCTAAGGCAGCAAACATTTGATTTTTTTTTTGGGGGGGGGGGGGGAGGGGCTATGGATTTTTTTCCTTCGGCGAAAGACAATATTTTTTGGAGACAGGTCGAAAACATTTTTTTCTTTCATTTCAATTTTAGCATTACATATAGTGGCAGCTGAGGGTGAAACAAACATTTTTTTTTTCTCAGGGTCAAAAACAAATTATTTGTTTCTCAAACAATTAGAAACAAACTTTAAAAAAAACCAACATAGCCACCCCCCAAAAAAAATGAAATGATATGTTCCCATTCAAATGCATTGATCTCCAAAAAAAAGGGTTCCTATCCCCAGATTACCCCTGGACCCGCCACTGAGCTGTTACAAAAAATATCGGTATAAACTGTCACGGCATTATTTGAATTTAAGTGTACTGCATGCATCTTGCACTGTAAGATTAGCATTAACACTAATGCAAAATTGTTAAATAATTACCACTTTCGTTGGTTTTTTCTTATCTTTGTTTGAAATGTATTTTATTTAAAGCTTCTTTGTGTACCATTCTTTGTTTATTCGAACATGTCGAAAGGGGTAGTAGATATATATACAATTAAAATAGAAGAACCTAGATAACGATATGTATGCGTTCAATAATGATACATATAAAAAAGAAGCTGTGGTATAAATCCCAATGAGACAACTGTCCACAAAAGGACACAGAAATTAACAACTGTAGGTCACCGTACGGCCTTCAACAATGAGCAAAGTCCATACCGCATTGTCATCTATAAAAGGTTCAGAAATAACAATGAAGTACAATTCAAACGAGAAAACTAACGGCCTTAATTATATAAAACAAATATGTAGCACATACTAGTAAACAAACGACAACCACTGAATTACAGGCTCCTGACTTGGGGCAGGCACATACGTTTTTTTTCTCTCATAAAAGTTGTACAAACAATCGATATGTGAAAAGTATTCCATCAATTATATCAAAGTATAAATAATCATAAATCTTTATCATTTAAGCAAAAGATTTACATCCCTAATTAACGGGGCATTTAAAAAGTCGGAATGCGAGTACATATGTTCAAACTCTTTGCGATCATTTTTTAGTAGCAATAAACAAAAGAACTATGTCAATTGGACATGCTTTGATACTATTTATGCGCTTGAATTTTTATTTGATAACATTTTTGTTCGCTTTGGAGATTCCTTATATCGTCAAGTTATTGGAATTCCAATGGGGACTAACTGTGAACCACTTATTGCGAAACTGTTTTTGTATTGTTATGAGTTACAATTTATGACTTAAATTAGCAAAGACCCATCAAAACAATATTTGATACAAAAATTTAACAATACTTTTAGATATTTGGATGATATATTGGCTCTCAATAATAACAACTTCCGTATGTATACTAAAGAAATTTATCCTGTAGAACTTACTTTAAATAAAGCTAATGATAACAATGACCACTGCCCTTTCCTCGATCTTGATATCTATATCATAAACGGGAAGCTTAATACAAAAATTGTTGATAAGAGAGATGATTTTTCATTTCCTATTGAAAATTATTCATTTGTAGATGGTGACGTTCCCTTGTCATCATCTTATGGTGTTTATATATCTCAACTTGTACGATTCTCTCGTGTATGTAACAACGTATTAGATTTTAGCGAGAGAAATTTATGTATTACTAAAAAATTATTACACCAGGGTTTTCGATATCACAAACTGGTCAAAACATTTACTAAATTTTATCATCGGTATAAGGAAATAATTCGTAAATATAACTCAACATGCAGACATCTTATACGTTCAGGTATTTCACATCCAATTTTTTATGGAAATATTCTATATAAAGAACAAAAATGTCAGTATTCTCCTCAGAAACTAACAAAACCTTTAAATAGACTTATTAAAAAGGGATATAGTTACGATACTGTTGTCAGGTCATTAAAGAGTGCATATTTTGGCTTTAATATTGATTCACTGATAGAGTCTTTGAATCGGAACTAAACACATCTATTTCTAAAAAACAGTTGTTGGCATGACACGGGTTATGTTCTTCTCATATATTTTATGATAGTATGATACTAAACCCCTAACGGGAGGGATTGTGCCTGATATTCATATGATGAACACATAATCTTTCAATCAGTTTAATTGAGGTCTGGAGCTGGCATGTAAGTTAACTGCTAGTAGTCTGTTGTTATTTATGTACTATTGTCATTTTAATTATTTTCTTTTGTTACATCTTTTGACATCGGACTCGGACTTCTCTTGAACTGAATTATAATGTGCGTATTATTATGCTTTTACTTTTCTACACTGGCTAGATGTATAGGGGGGGGGTTGAGATCTCATAAACATGTTTAACCCCGCCGCAATTTTGTGCATGTCCCAAGTCAGGAGCCTCTGGCCTTTGTTAGGCTTGTATGATTTTAAATTTTAGTTTCTTGTGTATAATTCGGAGTTTAGTATGACGTCCATTATCACTGAACTATTATGCATATTTTTAGGGGCCAGCTGAAGGACACCTACAGCTGCGGGAATTCTCGCTACATTGGAGACCCATTGGTTGCCTTCGGCTGTTGTCTGCTCTATGGTCGGGTGGTTGTCCCTTTGACATATTCACCATTTCCTTTCTCAATTTTAATAACTATGTTTCTGATCTAATTTTGTATTCTATAAACGGCATCTATATATTTACACTACAAATCTACAACTCTCAGTATATGGCTACACGTGCTGATCTTATCTATATTCATGCATAATATTCATTAACTGTGTATGAGTATCAAAATCGTATCATTCGCGATGATGACCAGCCAGTACACTGTAAGGATTTTATTCACCAGTATTAAAAAAGAGAAACATTGCAGTACGAACAGTAATCTATTTGTTTTTCATTTGACATTACTTTGAAAGTAACGTAGTTACAAGCACAGGTTATATAGTATATAACTGCTTTTTTAAAATGTTGATTGTCTTAATCAATCTTATTTGAGAGATGTTGGATATTTTCAATGAAAAACCTCACATCTCCAGTGGACTTTGTACATGATCAGATAACCTTAGGTCATCGTATTTCCTGTATCTCAGATCATATCTATGATTGCGCACATGGTGAGGTAACCTCAGGTCACCTCTGTATGATTGAACATTGTGAGGTTACCTAATATTACCTCTGTATTGCTGTACATGGTGAGGTTACTCTGTATTACTGCACATACTCGTATTACCACACTTTGTATAAACTTTACAAAACACTATTTTTTTAGTTTTCCTCCGGGCACTTCTGCATTTCTATACATGGCCAAGTGCACATGTTAACTAACGTCATTTCTTAACTACTGTATATAAATATGTAACCTCAGAATACCTCTGTATGTTAGAATATGGTGAGGTTACCTAAGGTCACAACTTCATGGTCATTGTACCAGCTGCATGTTACCACAGATAAACTTTGCAAAACGCTAATTTTCTACAAACCTCAGGTTACCACAATTGCATGTTCATAACTCCCTTCGTCAGCTTAGTCCAGATTACATCTATGTTCTTTTTTTTCACGGACAGGCTACCTCAGGTCATCTGTAAATTACTGTACATGACCAGGTTACCTCAGGTCATCTGTAAATTATTGTACATGACAAGGTTACCTCAGGTCATATGTAAATTACTATACATGACCAGGTTACCTCAGGGAACCACTGTACTACTGTGCATGGTAAGGTTACCTCAGGGAACCATGGTACTACTGTGCATGGTCGGGTTACTTCAAGGAACCATTGTTCTACTGTGCATGGTCTGGTTACCTCAGGGATCCATTGTACTACTGTGCATGGTCATGTTACCGAGGGAACCATTGCACTACTGTGCATGTTCAGGTTTCCTCAGTGAACCATTGTACTGCTGTGCATGGTCAGGTTACCTCAGATAACCATTGTACCCGCGGTGCATTGTCAGTTTATCTAAGATCACCACTGTACATGGTCCTCGTACCAGCTGCATGTTACCATAAATAAGCTTGCCAAAACGCATATTTTCTGAAAACCTCAGGTAATCACAATTGATTTACATGGCCATAACTCCCTTCGTCAACTTAATCCAGATCACATCTATGTGATTTTGTGCACGGACAGGTTACCTCAGGTCAACTGTAAATTACTGTACATGACCAGGTTACCTCAGGGAAACACTGTACTACTGTGCATGGTAAGGTTACCTCAGGGAACCATGGTACTACTGTGCATGGTCGGGTTACTTCAAGGAACCATTGTTCTACTGTGCATGGTCTGGTTACCTCAGGGATCTATTGTACTACTGTGCATGGTAATGTTACCGAGGGAACCATTGCACTACTGTGCATGGTCAGGTTTCCTCAGTGAACCATTGTACTGCTGTGCATGGTTTGGTTACCTCAGATAACCATTGTACCCGGTGCATTGTCAGTTTATCTAAGATCACCACTGTACATGGTCCTCGTACCAGCTGCATGTTACCATCAATAAGCTTGCCAAAACGCATATTTTCTGAAAACCTCAGGTAATCACAATTGATTTACATGGTCATAACTCCCTTCGTCAGCTTAATCCAGATCACATCTATGTGATTTTGTGCACGGACAGGTTACCTCAGGTCAACTGTAAATTACTGTTCATGACCAGGTTTTCTCAGGTCATCTGTAAATTACTATACATGATCAGGTTACCTCAGGGAACCATTTTACTACTGTAAATGGTCATGTTACCTCAGGGAACCACTGTACTACTGTGTATTGTCAGGTTACCTCAGGGAACCATTGTACTACTGTGCATTGTCATGTAACCTCAGGGACCCTTTGTACTACTGTGCATGGTCAGGTTTCCCCAGGGAACCATTGTACTACTGTACATGGTCAGGTTACCTCAGGGAACCATTGTACTACTGTGCATGGTCAGTTTATCTCAGGGAACCATTGTACTACTGTGCATGATCAGGTTACCTCAGGGAACCATTGTACTACTGTGCATGGTCAGGTTACCTCAGGGAACCATTGTACCACTGTGCATGGTAAGTTACCTCAGGGAATCATTGTACTACTGTGCATGGTCAGGTTACCTCAGGAAACCATTGTACTACTGTGCATTATCAGGTTACTCAGTGAACCACTGTTCAACTGTGCATGGTCAGGTTACCTCAGGGAACCACTGTACTACTGTGTATGGTCAGGTTACCTCAGGGAACCCTTGTACTACTGTGCATTGTCATGTTACCTCAGGGAACCATTGTACTACTGTGCATGGTCAGGTTTCTCAAGGGAACCATTGTACTATATACATGGTCAGGTTACTTCAGGGAACCATTGTACTATTGTGCATGGTCAGGTTACCTCAGGGAACCATTGTACTACTGTGCATGGTCAGGTTACCTCAGGGAACCATTGTACTACTGTGCATGGTAAGTTACCTCAGGGAATCATTGTATTACTGTGCATGTTCAGGTTACCTCAGGAAACCATTGTACTACTGTGCATGGTCAGGTTACTCAGGGAACCACTGTACAACTGTGCATGGTCAGGTTACCTCAGGGAAACATTTTCTACTGTGATGTTCAGGTTACCTCAGGGAACCATGGTAGTTCTGTGTATAGCTATGTTACCTTAGGGACTCATTATTATACTGTACATGGTCAAGGTACCTCAGGGAACCATTGTACTGTTGTGTATTGTGAGTTTACCTCAGGGAACCATAACCATTGTACTACTTTGCATAGTCAGTTTACCTCAGGGAACAATTGTACTACTGTGCATAGTCAGGTTACCTTAGGGAACAATTGTACTACTGTACATGTTAAAGTTACCTCAGGAAACCATTGTAATACTGTGCATTGTCAGGTTACTCAGGGAACCACTGTACAACTATGCATGGTCAGGTAACCTCAGGAAAGCATTGTACTACTGTGTATTGCCAGGTTACCTCAGGAAATCATTGTACTTCTGTGCATTGTCATGCCTCCTCAGGGAACCACTCTACTACTGTGCATGGTCAGGTTTCCTCAGGGAACCATTGTACTACTGTGCATGGTAAGGTACCTCAGTGAATCATTGTACTACTGTGCATTGTCAGGTTTTCTCAGGAAACCATTGTTCGACTGTGCATGGTTATTTAACCTCAGGGAACTATTGTACTACTGTGCATTGTCATGTAATCTCAGGGAACCATTGTACTACTGTGCATGGTCAGGTTACCTCAGGAAACCATTGTAATATTATGCATTGTCAGGTTACTCAGGGAACCATTTTACTACTGTGCATGGTCAGGTTACCTGAGGGAGCCATTGTACTTCTGTGTATGGCCATGTTACCTTAGGAAATCATTGTACTACTGTGCATGGTCATGTTACTACAAGGAACCACTGTACTACTGTGCTTGGTCATGTCACCTCAGGGAACCACTGTACAACTGGGCATGGTCAGATAACCTCAGGAAAGCATTGTACTACTGTGCAGGGAACCTTTGTACTATTGTGCATGGTCAAGTCTCCTCAGGGAATCATTGGTCTACTGTGCATGGTCATGGTCCCTCTGGGAACCATTGTACTGCTGTGTATTTTAAGGTTACCTCAGGGAACCATTGAACTACTGTGCATGGTCAGGTTACGTCAGGGAACCATTGTACTTCTGTGCATGGTCAGGTTACCTCAGGGAACCATTGTACTACTGTGCATGGTCATGTTACCTAAGGGAACCACTGTACAACTGGGCATGATCAGGTAACCCCAGGGAACCATTATACTAATCTGCAGGGAACCATTTAACTACTGTGCATGGTCAGGTTACCTCAGTGAACCATTGTTCTACTGTGCATGGTCATGGTACCTCAGGGAACCATTGTACTGCTGTGTATTTTGATGTTACCTCAGGGAACCATTGAACTACTGTGCAGGGTCAGGTTACCTCAGGGAAATATTGCACTACTGTGTATGGTCAGGTTACTTAAGTGAACCATTGTACTACTGTGCATGGTCATGTTACACCAGGTAACCACTATACAACTGGGCATTGTCAGGTAACCTCAGGGAACCATTGTACTATTGTGCATGTTCAAATCTCCTCAGGGAAACGTTGTTCTACTGTGCATGGTCATGTACCTCAGGAAACCATTGTACTGTTGTGTATTGTGAGTTTACCTCAAGGAATGATTGTACTACTCTGCATGGTCAGGTTACCTCAGGGAACCATTGCACTACTGTGCATGGTCAGGTTTCTTCAGGGAACCATTGTACTACTGTGCATGGTCAGGTTACCTGAGGGAACCATTGTACTTCTGTGTATGGCCATGTTACCTTAGGAAATCATTGTACTACTGTGCATGGTCATGTTACTACAAGGAACCACTGTACTACTGTGCTTGGTCATGTCACCTCAGGGAACCACTGTACAACTGGGCATGGTCAGATAACCTCAGGAAAGCATGGTACTACTGTGCATGGAACCTTTGTACTATTGTGCATGGTCAAGTCTCCTCAGGGAATCATTGGTCTACTGTGCATGGTCATGGTCCCTCTGGGAATCATTGTACTGCTGTGTATTTTAAGGTTACCTCAGGGAACCATTGAACTACTGTGCATGGTCAGGTTACCTCAGGGAACCATTGTACTTCTGTGCATGGTCAGGTTACCTCAGGGAACCATTGTACTACTGTGCATGGTCATGTTACCTAAGGGAACCACTGTACAACTGGGCATGATCAGGTAACCCCAGGGAACCATTATACTAATCTGCAGGGAACCATTTAACTACTGTGCATGGTCAGGTTACCTCAGTGAACCATTGTTCTACTGTGCATGGTCATGGTACCTCAGGGAACCATTGTACTGCTGTGTATTTTGATGTTACCTCAGGGAACCATTGAACTACTGTGCAGGGTCAGGTTACCTCAGGGAAATATTGCACTACTGTGTATGGTCAGGTTACTTAAGTGAACCATTGTACTACTGTGCATGGTCATGTTACACCAGGTAACCACTATACAACTGGGCATTGTCAGGTAACCTCAGGGAACCATTGTACTATTGTGCATGTTCAAATCTCCTCAGGGAAACGTTGTTCTACTGTGCATGGTCATGTACCTCAGGAAACCATTGTACTGTTGTGTATTGTGAGTTTACCTCAAGGAATGATTGTACTACTCTGCATGGTCAGGTTACCTCAGGGAACCATTGCACTACTGTGCATGGTCAGGTTTCTTCAGGGAACCATTGTACTACTGTGCATGGTCAGGTTACCTGAGGGAACCATTGCACTACTGTGCATGGTCAGGTTTCTTCAGGGAACCATTGTACTACTGTGCATGGTCAGGTTACCTGAGGGAACCATTGTACTTCTGTGTATGGCCATGTTACCCTAGGAAATCATTGTACTACTGTGCATGGTCATGTTACTACAAGGAACCACTGTACTACTGTGCTTGGTCATGTCACCTCAGGGAACCACTGTACAACTGGGCATGGTCAGATAACCTCAGGAAAGCATTGTACTACTGTGCAGGGAACCTTTGTACTATTGTGCATGGTCAAGTCTCCTCAGGGAATCATTGGTCTACTGTGCATGGTCATGGTCCCTCTGGGAACCATTGTACTGCTGTGTATTTTGATGTTACCTCAGGGAACCATTGAACTACTGTGCAGGGTCAGGTTACCTCAGGGAAATATTGCACTACTGTGTATGGTCAGGTTACTTAAGTGAACCATTGAACTACTGTGCATGGTCATGTTACCTAAGGGAACCACTGTACAACTGGGCATGATCAGGTAACCCCAGGAAACCATTATACTAATCTGCAGGGAACCATTTAACTACTGTGCATGGTCAGGTTACCTCAGTGAACCATTGTTCTACTGTGCATGGTCATGGTACCTCAGGGAACCATTGTACTGCTGTGTATTTTGATGTTACCTCAGGGAACCATTGAACTACTGTGCAGGGTCAGGTTACCTCAGGGAAATATTGCACTACTGTGTATGGTCAGGTTACTTAAGTGAACCATTGTACTACTGTGCATGGTCATGTTACACCAGGTAACCACTATACAACTGGGCATTGTCAGGTAACCTCAGGGAACCATTGTACTATTGTGCATGTTCAAATCTCCTCAGGGAAACGTTGTTCTACTGTGCATGGTCATGTACCTCAGGAAACCATTGTACTGTTGTGTATTGTGAGTTTACCTCAAGGAATGATTGTACTACTCTGCATGGTCAGGTTACCTTAGGGAACCATTGCACTACTGTGCATGGTCAGGTTTCTTCAGGGAACCATTGTACTACTGTGCAGGGTAGGTAACCTCAGGGAATCATTGCACTACCGTACATGGTCAGGTTACTTCAGAGAACCATTGCACTACTGTGCATGATCAGGTTACTTCAGGGAACCATTGAACTACTTTTCATGGTCATGTTACCTCAGGGAACCATTGTACTACTGTGCAAGGTCAGTTTATCTCAGGGAACCATTGTACTACTGTGCATGGTCAGGTTTCCTCAGGGAACCATTGTACTACTGTACATGGTCATGTTACCTCAGGGAACCACAATACTACTGTGCATGGTCAGGTTACCTCAGGGAACCATTGTACTACTATGCATTGTCATGTTACCTCAGGTGACCATTGTTCTACTGTGCATGGTCAGGTTTCCTAAGGGAATCATTGTACTACTGTTCATGATCAGGTTACTGCAGGAACCATTGTACTTCTGTGCATTGCCAGGTTACCTCAGGGAACCATTGTACTACTGTGCATTGTCAGGTTTCCTCAGGGAACCATTGCACTACTGTACATGGTCATGTTACCTCAGAGAACCACAATACTACTGTGCATTGTCAGGTTACCTCAGGGAACCATTGTACTACTGTGCATTGTCATGTTACCTCAGGTGACCATTGTACTACTGTGCATGGTCAGGTTTCCCAAGGGAATCATTGTACTACTGTACATGGTCAGGTTACTGCAGGAAACCATTGTACTTCTGTGCATTGCCAGGTTACCTTTAGGGAACCATTGTACTACTGTGCATGGTAAGTTTATCTCAGGGAACCATTGTACTACTGTGCATGGTCAGGTTACCTCAGGGAACCATTGTACTACTGTGCATGGTCAGGTTTCCTCAGAGAACCATTGTACTACTGTACATGGTCATGTTACCTCAGAGAACCACAATACTACTGTGCATTGTCAGGTTACCTCAGGGAACCATTGTACTACTGTGCATTGTCATGTTACCTCAGGTGACCATTGTACTACTGTGCATGGTCAGGTTTCCCAAGGGAATCATTGTACTACTGTACATGGTCAGGTTACTGCAGGAAACCATTGTACTTCTGTGCATTGCCAGGTTACCTTTAGGGAACCATTGTACTACTGTGCATGGTAAGTTTATCTCAGGGAACCATTGTACTACTGTGCATGGTCAGGTTACCTCAGGGAACCATTGTACTACTGTGAATTGTCAGGTTTCCTCAGGGAACCATTGCACTACTGTACATGGTCATGTTACCTCAGGGAACCACTGTACTACTGTGCATGGCCAGGTTACCTCAGGGAACCATTGTAATACTGTGCATTGTCATGTTACCTCAGGGAACCATTGTACTACTGTGGATGGTCAGGTTTCCCCAGGGAACCATTGTACAACTGTACATGATCAGATTACTTCAGGGAACCATTGTACTTCTGTGCATGTTCAAGTTTCCTCAGGGAACCATTGTACTACTGTGCATGGTCAGGTTACCTCAGGGAACAATTGCACTATTATGCCTGGTCAGATTACTGCAGGAACCATTGTACTACTGTGCATGGTAGGTTTCCTCAAGGAACCATTGTACTAATGTGCATGGTCAGGTTACCTCAGGGAACCACTGTACAACTGTGCATGGTCAGGTTACCTCAGGAAACCATTGTACTCTTTTGCAGGGTCAGGTTACCTCAGTGAACCACTGTACAACTGTGCATGGTCAGGTTATTCATCAAGATAGACAAGAATGAGATTTACAGATAATTTAGTAGACTGAATTTTTTTTTGAACTCATTTTTTTCTGTTTGTTTATAGGTTTATTTATGGTGAGTGGAAACATAAATATAGACTTTTAAAAAAATCTTGCATCTTTTGGGGATATCATTCCAGGAAAGTGGAAGGATATCATGTTTACTTGAAGTGGTGAGGTCTAGTAAAAATAGCAAACAGAAAGTAGAAAAAAATGAGTTGACTTCAGGATTGCGTAACTTTTTATTCTTCGTGGCAAGACCCCCTTTTTTCAATTAAATTACAATTTCACTTTGGTACATATATGATATGAACATGATATTTTTTCTAAGATCAGCTGTTTTGCATGTAAGCCTATGGAGCAGTCAATAACAAGACTGCAACCTTATGTTAATTTGATTTGAATCGATTATATTTGTTGTTATTTTATGGGTTACCTGAGGTAATCCTGTTATGAAAGAATACTTCGTAGATACTTTGCTGGTATATGCATTTATGCTGTAATTACTCAATTTCTTAATTTAAAATGTAGGACTTCATAAATTTGTATTGTTTATGCGATTATATGTAAATGTTACCTGAGTTCACTTGAGTTAAAAGGGTTGTATTTGGTGTTATAATTGGGGTTACCTCAGGTAACCCTGTCATGAATGAATACTTCGTAGATACTTTGCTAGTCTTTACATTAACTGTAATAAACCAACTTATTCATTTTGAATGTAGGACTTCATTGAAGTTATATTGTTTATGGGATATATATGTAAAGGTGATCTCAAATAACTTCAGTTAAGTGGGTTATATTTGCAATTATTATTGGGGTTATCTCAGGTACCCCTGTTATGAAAGAATGCTTATTAGATAGTTTGCTAGTGTAAACATTTATGTTGTAATCAAACAATTTCTTTATTTTACATGTAGGACTTCACAGATGTAAATTGCTTACGCGATATTTAGAAAATGCGATCTGTCTTAAATTGATTTAAATGGATTATACTTTTAGCTATTTTATGGGTTACCCGAGGCAACCCTGCCATGACAGAATACTTAGTAGATACTTTGCTTGTATATTTATTTATGGTGTAATAAACCAACTTCTTCATTTTCAATGTAGGAGTTCCTTGAAGTTATATTGTTTATGTGATGTAAATGTAAAGGTGATCTGAATTAACTTGAGTTAAATTGGTTGTAATTGCTGTTATTGTTTGGGTTACCTCAGGTAACCCTGTTATGAAAAAAATATAAGAAGATACTATGCTAGTGTATACATTTGTATTTTAATCACACAATTTCTAAATTTAAAAATGTAGGACTTCATAGATTTGTATTTTTTATTTGATGTTATTGTTATGGTAACCCGAGGTTATCCTTTCATGTAAGAATACTTTGTAGATAATTTTCCAGAATATACATTTAAGTTGTAATAAACGATTTACTTTTTTATAAATTTGAACTTCATAGATATGTATTGTTTATATGATATTAAGAAAGGCAACTTAAGTTAACTTTATTTGAATTGATTATATTGACTGTTATTTTTGGGGTTACCTGAGGTAACCCTGTTATGAAAGAATACTTCGTAGATACTTTACTGGTATATGCGTTGATGTTGTAATTACACAATTTCTTAATTTAAAATGTAGGACTTCATAAATTTGTATTGTTTATGTAACAATGAACTTTATAATTGGGGCCAAATATGGCCCTTACCGAACTTACTCCTTTGTATTGTTTATGCGATGTATAGATATATGTTACCTGAGTTAACTTGAGTTAAATGGGTTGTATTTGTTGTTAATTTTAGGTTACCTGAGGTAACCCTGTCTCAGGTAACCCTGTAATGAATGAATTCTTCGTAGATACTTTTTCTAGTGTTTACATTAATTGTAATAAACAAACTTCTTTATTTCAAATGTAGGACTTCATGAAAGTTGTATTGCTTATGTGATGTACATGTAAAGGTGAACTCAGTTAACTTCAGTTAAGTGGGTTATATTTGTAATTATGTCTGGGGTTACCTCAGGTACCCATGACATGAAGAATGCTTTTTAGATAGTTTGCTATTGTAAACATTTATATTTCTTTGTTTTAAATGTAGGACTTCATAGATGTGTATTGTTTATGTGATATACCGGAAAGGCGACTTAAGTTAACTTGATATGAATGGATAATACTTGTTGCTATTTTATGGGTTACCTGAGGTAATCCTGTCATGATAGAATATTTAGTAGATACTTTGCTAATATATGCATTTATGGTGTAATAAACCAACTTCTTCATTTTTAATGTAGAAATTCATTGAAGTTATAATGTTTATGTGATGTATATATAAAAGTGATCTGAATTAACTTGAGTTAAATAAGTTTTATTTGTTATTATTGTATTGGTTACCTCAGGTAACCCTGCTATGAAAGAATTCTTAGTATATACTTTGTAAATGTATACATTTATATTTTAATTACACAATTTCTTAATTTAAACATGTAGGACTTCATAGATTTGTATTGTTTATGTGATGCATATATATTTAAAGGTGATACCTGAGTTAACGTGAGTTAAATGGGTTGTATTTGTTGTTATTATTGGGTTACCTTTGGTAACCCTGTAATGAATGAATTCTTCGTAGATACTTTGCTATTGTGTACATTAATTGTAATAAACAAACTTCTTTATTTCAAATGTAGGACTTCATGAAAGTTGTATTGTTTATGTGATGCAAATGTAAAGGTGACCTCAAATAACTTCAGTTAAGTGGGTTATATTTGTAATTATGTCTGGGGTTACCTCAGGTACCCATGTTATGAAGAATGCTTTTTAGATAGTTTGCTAGTGTAAACATGTTGTAATCGCACAATTTCTTTATTTTAAATGTAGGACTTCCTATATGTGTATTGTTTATGTGATATTTCTGAAAGGCGACTTAAGTTAACTTGATATGAATGGATAATACTTGTTTCTATTTCATGGGTTACCTGAGGTAACCCTGTCATGACAGAATATTTAGTAGATACTTTGCTAGTATATGCATTTATTGTGTAATAAACCAACTTCTTCTTTTTAAATGTAGGAATTCATTAAAGTTATATTGTTTATGTGATGTATATGTAAAGGTGATTTGAATTAACTTAAGTTAAATAGGTTGTATTGTTGTTATTGTATTGGTTACCTCAGGTAACCCTGCTATGAAAGAATTCTAAGTAGATACTTTGCTAGTGTATACGTTTGTATTGTAATTCCACAATTTTTTAATTTGAAATGTAGTACTTCATAGATTTTTATTGTTTATGTGATGTATTTATATTAAAAGGTGACCTCAGTTAACTTGAGTTAGATGGGTTATCTTTGTTGTTATTGTTATGGTTACCTGAGGTAACCCTGTAATGAATGAATCCTTCGTATACACTTTGCTAGTGTTTACATTAATTGTAATAAACAAACTTCTTTATTTTAAATATAGGACTTCATGAAAGTTGTATTGTTTATGTGATGCACATGTAAAGGTGACCTCAGTTAACTTCAGTTAAGTGGGTTATATTTGTAATTATGTCTGGGGTTACCTCAGGTACCCCTGTTATGAAAGAATGCTTTTGAGATAGTTTGCTAGTGTAAACATTTATGTTGTAATCGGACAATTTCTTTATTTTAAATGTAGGACTTCATAGATGTGTATTGTTTATGTGATATTTCTGAAAGGCGACTTAAGTTTACTTGATATGAATGGATACTACTTGTTTCTATTTCATGGGTTACCTGAGGTAACCTGTCATGACAGAATATTTAGTAGATACTTTGCTAGTATATCCATTTATGGTGTAATAAATCAACTTCTTCATTTTTAATGTAGGAATTCATTAAAGTGATATTGTTTATGTGATGTATATGTAAAGGTGATCTGAATTAACTTGAGTTAAATAGGTTGTTTTTGTTGTTTTTGTATTGGTTACCTCAGGTAACCCTGCTATGAAAGAATTCTTAGTATATACTTTGTAAGTGTATACATTTATATTCTAATTACACAATTTCTTAATTTAAAAATGTAGGACTTCATAGATTTGTATTGTTTATGTGATGCATATATATTTAAAGGTGATACCTGAGTTAACTTGAGTTATATGGGTTGCATTTGTTGTTATTATTGGGTTACCTGAGGTAACCCTGTAATGAATGAATTCTTTGTAGATACTTTGCTATTGTTTACATTAATTGTAATAAACAAACTTCTTTATTTCAAATGTAGGACTTCATGAAAGTTGTATTGTTATGTGATGCACATGTTAAGGTGACCTCAGTTAACTTCAGTTAGGTGGGTTATATTTGTAATTATGTCTTGGGTTACCTCAGGTACCCATGTTATGAAGAATGCTTTTGAGATAGTTTGCCAGTGTAAACATTTATGTTGTAATCGCACAATTTCTTTATTTTAAATGTAGGACTTCATGGATGTGTATTGTTTATGTGATATATCTGAAAGGCGATTTAGGTTAACTTGATATAAATGGATAATACTTGTTTCTATTTCATGGGTTACCTGAGGTAACCTGTCATGACAGAATATTTAGTAGATACTTTGCTAGTATATGCATTTATGGTGTAATAAACCAACCTCTTAATTTTTAATGTAGGAATTCTTTGAAGTTATATTTTTTATGTAATGTATATGTAAAGGTGATCTGTATTAACTTGAGTTAAATAGGTTGTATTTGCTGTTATTGTTTTGGTTACCTCAGGTAACCCTGCTATGAAAGAATTCTGAGTTGATACTTTGCTAGTGTATACATTCATATTGTAATTCCACAATTTTTTAATTTGAAATGTAGGACTTCATAGATTTGTATTGTTTATGTGATGTATATATATTTAAAGGTAACCTGAGTGAACTTGAGTTAGATGGGTTATCTTTGTTGTGATTGTTTTGGTTATCTGAGGTAACCCTGTCACGTAAGAATACGTCGTAGATAGTTTTCCAGAGTATACATTTAACTTCTAATAAACCATTTACTTTTTCATTTTGGACTTCATAGATAAGTATTGTTTATATGATATTCAGGAAAGGCGACTTTAGTTAACTCAATTTGAATGGATTATATTTGTTGTTATTTTTGGAATAACATGAGGTATCTCTGTTATGAAAGAATACTTCGTAGATAATTTGTTAGTATATGCATTTATGCTGTAATGACACAATTTCTTAATCTAAAATGTAGGACTTCATAGATTTGTGTTGTGTATGCGAGGTATATATAAATGTAACCTGAGTTAACTTGAGTTGAATGGGTTGTATTGATTGTAATTATTGGGGTTACCTCATGTAATCCTGTCATGAATGAATACTTCGTAGATACTTTGGTAGTGTTTACATTTATTGTAATAAACAAACGTCTTTATTTTAAATGTAGGACTTCATGAAAGTTGTATTGTTTATTTGATGTACATGTAAAGGTGATCTCAGTTTACTTCAGTTAAGTTAAGTGGGTTATATTTGTATTTATGTCTGGGGTTACCTCAGGTACCCATGTTATAAAGAAACCTTATTAGATGGTTTGCTAGTGAAAACATTTATGTTGTAATCAAACAATTTCTTTATTTTAAATGTAGGCCTCATAGATGTGTATTGTTTATGTGATATATCGGAAAAGCGACTTTAGTTAACTTGAAATCAATGGATAATACTTGTTGCTATTTTATGGGTTACCTGAGGTAACCCTGTCATAACAAAATACTTAGTAGATACTTTGCTAGTATATGCATTTATGCTGTAATAAACCACTTTCTTCTTTTGTTATGTAGGAATTCGTTGACATTATATTGTTTATGTGAAGAATATGTAAAGGTGATCTGAATTAACTTGAGTTAAATAGGTTGTATTTGCTGTTATTGTTTGGGTAACCGCAGGTTACATTGTTATGAAAGAATTTTTAGTACATACTTTGCTAGTGTATACATTTATATTTTAATTACACAATTTCTTAATTTAAAATGTAGAACTTCATAGATTCGTATTGTTTATGTGATGTATATATAAAGTTACCTCAGTTGACTTGAGTTTAATGGTTATATTTGTTTTTATAATTGGGGTTACCTCAGGTAACCCTGTAATGAATGAATACTTCAGATCATTAATTGAACTTTTATAAAAAAAAAGTTGATCATTTTACCAGCCATCCCCACCCTACACGTACATACAAAATGAATGATCGGTGAATAAAATAATAAAATCATTTAGGAAGTTTGTTGACATCTTTGGTATTTGGTCACATTAAAATTTGGTATTAAGATCTATCTAAATAAGAACTATATTTTCGTGCGTATTTCATCAATGACGCATTACCACGATTACCTCAGGGCACCGATTACCTCAGGGCATACAGCAGCGGACCTAACTTCCACCTGCACGCCCTCTACGCCCCCCTTCTGGATCCGCCACTGTATTGTTAATTGTTAATTATAGACTTTTTGCAATTTGGATGTTTGTATTTTAGTATGTTGTAAATCAAATCTGAGAATTTGAGTCAAAGCGGAGATCATGTTTTTACCGATGAACAGCTAGTACGCACCTTTAAGCAGTTAAGGATATTTTCAAAAGACAAACTTGTAAAAATTTTATAAAGAATGTTGAAACTAGAAAACACTAGTAAATGAGTATATTAAGTGTTCATAAATCATCTATTCAATAGGTAAAAGAGAGATTGGCAAAGATAAAATAATATACAAGAATTGTAACGTTTGTTCTTCATGGAGCTACCATTTTATTTTTTAGGCGCTAGGATGGAAACTGAAAACGTCCTGCAATTTGTTTTAAGAGGGGGGCAAGGGGGTCCCAATAACAGCAAAACAGCAAATTGATTTGGCTCATAACAGATAACAAGGAATTAAAATGGACAAAAACAGATAACAGTAAATGAAATATTAAAATAATTCGGTCTTTGACAAATCAGTATTTCTTATTACGGATATAATCCTTTGTAATGCATTCCATTTTTTATGACTATGTTTTTAGTATTAATTTATGTATCTAGAATGTGTTTAAATAACTACTCAATATATTATAATATTTTTTATACGCTCGTTTACGGAACGCAATAATTGGGGACTGGAAGTTAACATTACTAAATCCAAAGTCATGATTTTTAGCAATTCTGGTAGACTTCTTTCTACTCAATTTCATTTAAATAATACCCCCCTAACGAACACAAAAAATTATACCTACTTGGGTGTCAAATTTAGTATTAATGGCAAATTTACAGATGCCCAAATGAAATGTATAATAAAGGGTTGTTTATGTTTATGTAACAATGGCTTGGTGAGAATAGCTTAATCTTGTCAAGGAATCTTGTTTGTGTAACCAAGGCTTGGTGAGTAAAGCTAAATCTTGTGAAGGAATCTTGTTTGTGTAACCATGGCTTGGAGAGTATAGCTTAATCTTGTCAAGGAATCTTGTTTGTGTAACCAAGGCTTGGTGAGTAAAGCTAAATCTTGTGAAGGACTCTTGTTTGTGTAACCATGGCTTGGTGAGAATAGCTTAATCTTGTCAAGGAATCTTGTTTGTGTAACCAAGGCTTGGAGAGTAAAGCTAAATCTTGTGAAGGAATCTTGTTTATGTAACCAATGTATACTGAGTATATCTTTATCTTGTGTTAGACTCTTGTTTATGTACTCATAGCTTGATGAGTATACCTTAATGTTGTGAAGGACTCTAGTTTATGTAACCATGGCTTAGTGAGTATAGCTAAATCTTGTGAAGGACTCTTGTTTATTTTATCATGGCTTAGAGGAGTAAAATTACTATGAGGTATTTTGTTTAAATTATCTCTTCTTAGTGTGAAGTTATGTTTGGCAACAAACTTTTGTTTGTGCTATCATTAATCAGTGAGAAATTTAAGAATCTGGTGTATGACTAAAGGTTAAAAAAATCATTATAATAATAATAATAATAAATTCTTTATTTAACGAAGGTAACTCATTTAACATACAATTGTTAATCTCACACAAGGCCTTCACACATTTAAATGAATAAATTCATATAACAATCAATGCATATAGAACAATAATCAATAGATATGTACACAATTACAAATATATATATACACAAGCATGAAAACAGACTGTAGAACTAGCATGGCAAGAATGTCCTAAAAAAGTTTGTCTATTCATTTTGTTTTATGATAAAGAGATTAGCACATTTCATCTTAAAGCTTTCTTTATGTCTTAAATCCTTTATATCATTTGGCAAATTATTCCAAATGATTAGACCAGAATATTGAAAAGTCTTTTTGAAGTATTCAGACTTTGGCCTTGGTAGATGAAGATGTCCAGATGTTGTTGACCTAAGAGAATAACTATATAGATCACTGCATGTAGTAAATTTACTTGTAAGATAATCTGGCGCTAGTCCATTCATACATTTAAACATTAAAATGGCTTGAAAATATTTTATCCGAGTAAAAATGGTCATCCAATTAAGTTCTTTAAACATTGATATTGATGGATAATCAAAAGGCTTATTCCAAATTAATCTTGCTGTGCGCTTTTA
This sequence comes from Mytilus galloprovincialis, assembly GCF_965363235.1. Classification (NCBI taxonomy): domain Eukaryota; kingdom Metazoa; phylum Mollusca; class Bivalvia; order Mytilida; family Mytilidae; genus Mytilus; species Mytilus galloprovincialis. The sequence goes on from NC_134842.1 coordinate 9,082,803, forward strand.
TAGTTTATGAATCCGCTCAATGTTGCAATTTGCGGTAAAACCCCAGATGGTGCAACAATAATCAATTATTGGTAATATATGACTATTATAAAAAAGGATAAGACCTTTGCGAGGTAAGTATCATTTTAATCTTTTTAGCAGGTATAATCTGCTTGAAAATATTTCACATACTTTATCTATGTGAATTGACCATGATAGATTTTTATCAATATGGATACCAAGAAGTTTTTCCACTTCTACATTGTCAAATGCAGTTTGATTTTGCGATAATACACACAAGACATTGTTACAAATCTCAAGTTCTCTTTCAGATCCCATAAGCATACACTTGGACTTCTTGTTATTTATTATCATATTGTTTTTAGCACACCATTCAATTACGTTTTCAAAGTCTTTATTTAAATACGAGTTTAAGTTTTAAATAGATTTGGACGATATATGCAAAGTTGTGTCATCTGCATATAATTCAGACTCTGTGTGTTCTAATTTAAACGGGAGATTATTTATATAGATTAAGAATAATAAAGGTCCTAATATGGAACCTTGTGGGACCCCAAATGTTACATTATTGTATCCTGATTCAGTTGTTCCAATTTTAACCTTTTGCAATCTATTTGAAAGATAGGATGAAAACCACTTAACAGAGTGATCATCACATTTATATAAATTAAGTTTCGATAATAAGATGTTATGATTAACAGTGTCAAATGCTTTTTTAAAATCTAGAAATAAAACAGCATAAAATTGCCTTTGTCAAATTCTTCTAACCATTTATCAATTATTTTGATAAGTGCTGTGTGGCATGAATGTTTTCTCTAAATCCAGATTGTTGTTGTACTAATAGTTTGTATTTAGTTAAAAATGAATACAATTGTTTAAACACAGTCCTCTCAAAAATCTTGGACACTGTAGGTAAAATCGAAATAGGACGATAATTGTTAGGATCATCCTTATTACCGGCTTTGAAAATTGGAATTACTTTTGCATACTTTAAAATATCAGGAAATATACCTGTACATAAACTAAGGTTTATAATATGAGTGAGAGAATCTACTATTATTGATTTTGATACTTTTAATATTCTTGGGCCAACTCCATCGGTCCCGGTTGATTTATTAATATCTAGATTTGAGAGATATTTAAAGACATCAGCATTTGTGACAGTGTATAGTGAAAACAATGTGTTAACATTAATTTTGGATTTAACATAATTGTTTATTTTCTCTGATTCAAAATTAGAATGGGGATGTGGAATAAATTTTTCTCCCACTGAACTAAAGTGATCATTTAAGCAGTTTACAATGTCAATTTTATCCTTATCTTCATATGTTATCATATCAATATCATGACCCGTTATAGAGTTAAGATCTTTTAAATGTCTCCGTAGAGTTTTACAGTTTTTATCATTATTAATGGCTTCCATAAAATACTTAGATTTTGAAGAACGAACTAAATTAGTTATAGAATGGTGTAAAAAGATATATATTATTAGAATCCTTATATACTAATTTTACAGGCGACAGTTTACTGGTGTCAGATGGCCCAAAATGGGAAAGAAATAGACGTCTCCTGACACCTGGTTTTCACTTTAGTGTATTGAATGGTTACTTCGAGGTTTATAATGATGTAGCGGATACATTATTGGTAAGTAATTGTTCATTTATTTATCATATTCTCCCACTTGAAACACTTGAATGATTAATCTTTTCATTCTTATTTTTTTTATCAAAAACTAACACAAGAGTATTGGTGAGCCATCTCTCCTTTAATTTCATTATGGTGGAGTTCCTTCAAGTAGATATTGATGGTTTGCAGGGTCGTCAAATAAACTAAATTGATTACAATGCTAAAGTAAAATGCTTTTATTGGTCCATTGTACTTTAAGTGTTGTCAATTTAGCCATACAAAGTCTGACATCAAAAACTGGAAGTTCATGAAAAAAGATTTGTAAGTGTTCCATGGAACCCAGTGTCTCCCCTATTCTTTCTTTTAATCACAGGCTCAACAAAAATGAGGAAATACATCAATAAAATATTCCTATTGATACTATCTTTTGAATGTAAGACGCTTCTGTCCAAGTTTGGTAAAAATCCAAGACAGTTTATTAATCTAATAAATGTTTAAAAACTTTAACTGCAGACTAAATGTAATGTTATCTTAAAGAAAACAAAATTTCCTTCCAGATACTAGCATTTGATCATAACTAGCTTCATTCCATGTTTGGTACAAATCCAAAATAGTATAAGAATGTTATCAAAATTTTAAAAAGTTAAACCAGAGTGAATGTGTTGTTTCCTGGCAGAAAATCTAAGTCCATTTAAAAGTAAAATATGGAAAAAATGGATTTATTTTTTTACAAAATTTCCTTCTAGATCCTAGCCAAATTGGTACAAATCCAGGATAGTTTAAAAAAGTTATTAAAATTTTAAAAACTTTAACCACAGAGTGAATGTTATATTTCCAAGCAAAGAAACTAAGTCCAATTATAAGTAAAATACAGAAAAAATGGATTTTTCACTTTTACAAAATTTACTTCTGGATACTATCTTATGATCATCAACAACTTCTGTCCAAGTTTGGTAGAAATCCAGGATAGTTTAAGAAAGTTATTAAAATTTCAAAAACTTTAGCCACAGAGTGAATATTTGTGGACGCCGCTGCCGCCTCCGCCAACACTGACGGAATGTAGGATCACTTAGTCTCGCTTTTTCGACTAAAGTCGAAGGCTTGACAAATAGAAATTCTATGTTTTATTATGAATTTACTTTTCTTCTGCAAATATTTATTTTTAAAAATTATATTCATTAGGAAAAATTTGCCAGTTCCTGCAAAGATGGTAAATACATAGAAATTTTCCAACTAGCAAGCCTGGCTACACTGGATACCCTACTGCAATGTTCTTTGTCATACAAAGGGAATGTACAACTTGTTGGGTAAGATTATTTACAGGATTGTGACTTCCCTTCACTTGAATATATACAACAAATGCAAATAACTTGGTTCAATCACATTACTTAGTATGAATGTGTATTCATGTTTTTTTTTAGTTTAAATGTACTTTAATCATTCTAATCATTTTCTGTGCTTTATTTTGTAATTCATTTGATTGTATAGCTCAAATTTTGGGCACCATGATTGGTTAATAAAATTATTTTATCTTATCTTATTCTATACAATGTGCATACAGAAAAAAGTGCACCGATTGACCTTAAATCAGGATAGAGTGGTAAATCTTTTTTAACTTTGAATCAATTTTAAAGAGATTTAGGAAATCAACTGAAGCAAAATCATTTTATAAGTTTACATTTGTATTTTCAGTGAAAATCATCCTTATGTAAAAGCTGTGAAAAGATTGGTGACACTGGTTTTAGCTAGAGCACTGTAAGTTACAGACAACACAATGTTTTGTGGCTGTTATATTTAATTTGATTTTGATAGAAAGAAGAAGGAACAACAGTAAACGAGCTGTAAGAATGGTCTGTTGGGTACAAAGTAGGGTTTAATAAATTATATAATTAATTTATATTTTATAACTGAATATTCTTGTAATGATTGGCACTGGACATTAACCAACCATCAATCAATCATAGGATATTTTTATATTCAGTAGCCATATATAGTTCTTGTTTTTCACATTGACATATCTCCTTTCACACTGTTTAAAACAATGGCATTTGAATATTTACTTTTTCAGGAAATATACATGTGTGATTCATATATTTTTTTTTATTAATTTTAGTATATCTTCGTTAAGAAAGTGAAAAAAAAAACAGGCCATTAAAAAAATATGGCATGAAAAAACAAACCATTTTTTTTTAAATTTACTGAGTGATTTAAGCATTGTATAACATTAGGTTTCATTTTAAACCATTATTTTGTTTTTAGGAATATTTTTCTGTACAATCCAATATTGTTCAGGTTGTCTTCTAGTGGAAGAGAATTCTACAAACTTTGTGACTTTGTTCATCAGTTTTCTGAAGATATAATAGCAAAGAGAAGGAAAGAATTGGTAGGTGAACAATCAACTATTATTAATATGATTATAAACTTATCGGGTAATATAGTCTCTGTTTCTAAATTTTTTTTAGCTCCTTCAATTCGGACTTTTATAAACATTGCTAGTGAGAGACATTCTATATTACCCTATTTTTATTTTCTTCACTTTGGTATTTTGTTAATTTCATATCAATCTATTTTTAGAGGTGACATTTTTTATAAAAGTTCCATAAAGATATGTTTAGATCATTCATTTGTAATGAAGATAATTCATTTGGTAAATGAGAAAGTGATAAAATCATTAAATATAGTCATTCTTTTCATTTACAGGCTAATAATCAAGATTCTGAGAAGAAAAAACAGTTAGATTTTTTAGACATTTTATTAACAGCTACAGATGATAATGGTAACAGACTGACAGATGAGGAGATCAGAAATGAAGTTGACACATTTATGTTTGCAGGTATATTTTGATGCCCCATTTATAGGCATTATGTCTTCTGGTCGGTCTGTCCGTTCATCCATCCATCCGTCTGTCTGTCCCGCTTCAGGTTAATGTTTTTGGTCCAGGTAGTTTTGATGAAATTGAAGTTTAATCAACTTGAAACTTAGTAAACATGTTCCCTATGATATGATTGTTCTAATTTTAATGCCAAAATAGAGATTATACCCTTATTTCACAGTCCACTGAACATAGAAAATGATATTGCGGATGGGGCATCCGTGTACTTTGGACACATTCTTGTTGTATCATATTTTAATGTAGGATTTATAAATGAGTCTTGAAGAGTCCAGGATATCACTCTCTTTCATTGAAAACAAAGTTGTTTACCTTGTCTAGTTATACCCAATACTTTAAGGTAGGTGTACATTTCTATAACCTGTTCTTCAGTATGTCTGTTTACTGTATATTCATTATTATTTGTTGGATACCAATTTTCATGGTTTTCATGGGAACAGGTGAACCATGAACTCAAATGTTCAATGAAATACACATTTTCTGAAGGCTTTATATACAGAGATTTGAAAAACCAGAAAATCAAAAACCCACAAAAATGCAAGTTTTCCTCAATCCACACCCAGATGCACAGCTTTATACGACCGCAGAGTTCGAACCCTGAACATTGGGGCAAGTATGGACACAACATTCAAGCTTAATACAGCTCTGAATTTGGATTGTGATTTAATAGTTGACACAACACAGGTTTCTGACACATAATGAATGTGGTCTAAGAACTTAAACTTAAAAACTTTAAATTTTAAATTGGACATTACCTATTATGGTCCAATATCCAAAATTTAAATACATGGTTAGATTCAGCATATCAAAGAACCCCAAGAATTCAATTTTTGATGAAATCAAATAAAGTTCAATTTTGGACCCTTTAGACCTCAATGTGGACCAATCTGATAACCGGGCCCAAACATAAAAAATCTAAATACATTGTTAGATTAAGCATATATCAAGGAACCCCATATATACAATTTTTGTTGAAATCAAGCAAAGTTTAATTTTGGACCGCAATTTGGACCAACTTGAAAACTGGGCCCATTATAAAAATTATAAGTACATGTTTAGATTCAGCATATCAAAGAACCCCAATGATTCAATTTTTGTTGATATCAAACAAAGTTTAATTTTGGACCATGATTTGGACCAACTTGAAAACTGGGCCCATTATAAAAATTATAAGTACATGTTTAGATTCAGCATATCAAAGAACCACAAGGATTCAATTTTTGTTGATTCAAACAAAGTTCAATTTTGGACCACAATTTGGACCAACTTGAAAACTGGGCCCATAATAAAAAATCGGAAGTACATGTTTAGATTCAGCATATCAAAAAAACTCAAGAATTCAATTTTTGTTGAAATCAAACAAAGTTTAATTTTGCACCCTTTGGACCTTAATGTAGACCAATTTGAAAATGGGACCAAAAATTAAGAATCTACATACACAGTTAGATTCGGCATATCAAAGAACCCCAATTATTCAATTTTTGATGAATTACACAAAGTTTAAATTTGGACCCTTTGGGCCCCTTATTCCTAAACTGTTGGGACTAAAACTCCCAAAATCAATCCCAACCTTCCTTTTATGGTCATAAACCTTGTGTTTAAATTTCATTGATTTCTATTTACTTATACTTAAGTTATGGTGCGAAAACCAAGAAAAATGCTTATTTGGGCCCTTTTTGGCCCCTAATTCCTAAACTGTTGGGACCTCAACTCCCAAAATCAATCCTATCCTTCCTTTTGTGTTCATAAACCTTGTGTTTAAATATCATTGATTTCTATTTACTTATACTAAAGTTATTGTGCGAAAACCAAGAATAATGCTTATTAGGGCCCTTTTTTGGCCCCTAATTCCTAAACTGTTGGGACCAAAACTCCCAAAACCAATCTCAACCTTCCTGTAGTGGTCATAAACCTTGTGTCAAAATTTCATAGATTTCTATTTACTTAAACTAAAGTTATAGTGCGAAAAACCAAGAATGCTTTTTGGCCCCTTATTTCCAAACTGTTGGGACCAAAACTTCCAAAATCAATCCCAACCTTCCTTTTATGGTTATAAATAAAGGCAACAGTAGTATACCGCTGTTCAAAACTCATAAATCTATGGACAAAAAACAAAATCGGGGTAACAAACTAAAACTGAGGGAAACGCATTAAATATTAGAGGAGAACAACGACACAACATTAAAATGTAACACACACAGCAACGGACTAAGCATTAGACAAAATCCGATTAGAATAACCGATATAACATCAAAACCAAATACATGAATTTGGGATAGAAAAGTACCGTGACACGTCTTATAGTAATGTGAATTAACACTCAAAAATAGGAGAAAACAAACGACACAACGGAAACACAACGTAAAAATGTTACACACACAGAAACGAACTATGATATAACAATGGCCATTTTCCTGACTTGGTACAGGACATTTTTAAAGAAAATAATGGTGGGTTGAACCTGGTTTTATGGCATGCCAAACCTCGCACTTTGATGGCATTGCTAAATATAACATTAAAATGACAACATAATAATACAGGACTACAATATAAATAAATAGCAGAACGTATTTGGCAAAGAAACACATGAATAATAGATAACAAAAGGCATCTGGTTTAAAATTCATTACGTCAAAAACGTGCCTCGTCCAAACAAGACTTACCAGTGACGCCCAGATATAAAAGTTCGAAAGTCAAAAAAAGGTACAAAGTAGTACAGCTCTGAGGATAAAAAGTTGAATAAGGTTGTGCCAAATACGGCTAGGGTTTTTTACTTGTGATAAGAACATCCTTATTATATAGAACAGTTTATGCTATTGTGTAAACATACATATTGTGTTTAAATTTCATAGATTTCTATTCACTTATACTAAAGTTATAGTGCGAAAACCAAAAGTCTTCGGACGCCGCTGCCGCCGCCGGACATCGACGACAACACCAACGTGATTTTCAATTTTTGGGGGCGTATAAAAATTGAAACCCACGAAAATTGATACATACGAAAATAAAAATCCACAGTATCTGTCCATAACTTATAAAGTTTTAAAGCGTGAGAGTGGACATTTCAGTTCGGACACATTCTTATTTTATTTTTATTGTTGATTAATTTTTTTAAAGGTCATGACACAACAGCAAGTGCCCTCAGTTGGAGTATATACAGTTTAGGTAAACATAAAGATATACAGGATAAAGTTTATAAAGAGGTCAGAGAGGTCATTGGAGATAAACAATATATTGACAGGTACTTATTGAAATATATTGTTTTGATATTAATAAATATATATGGAGGACTCTGAACCACGATGGTACTCTGAACTGCAATGGTCAGGCTGAGGTGTGATGGTTGCATTGTAATGTTATCTTGTTGAAAGCTACACTGAAGTGCGATGGTGCAGTAACGTTGAAGTGCATTAATTTTCAAAGCTTGTCATGTTGATGTAGAAGTCAATTTGTATGTTTACAGCAGTTTTCACGTTTTAAAGTTAATTAACGGATAATAAACTTATAATAGTACAAGAAACAGGGAGAATTTGTGAATATGGGAAAGTTAACCATCTGTTGTGATAATTTTTTTTAAATCAACAGAATGTTCCTTTTAAGTAAGATGAAGTGTGGCCTTTTCTACATATATACAGGTCTGCAGACTCTTTATAGTAAAATAACAGTAAACGAGAGGAACAAAGTAAAGATAAAATGTTAACATAAAATTTGGTCCTGATGCAGGACATCAAAGAGTCTCATTTAGAATGCAACTGAAACTAAGAACATACATAGACAATAATAAACATATATACTGGCTGCTAAAAATCTACTTCTAATAATGATTGCACATCTAAAGATTTAAACTAGCCATCATACGTCTAATAGACAATCCCACATCAATTAAATGATCATTGCACTTGGGTGTAAATTAGCCCACTTTACCGTGACCATCGCAATTCATGGTCCCCACGGCACCTCTGAGTCCTACATATATAACACAAATTTACAGATCTAACCATGCTAACATTGTTTTGCTGATGTTTAGACAAATTATATATACAGAATGTATTTTCAACCTAGTATCACCATCACTCCTAGTGATCCAATGGATAAAATCTGTTTTAGAGTCATAACTGGCTCAGACTTACTTATAATATAATAATTTCTGTGACTGCATCTTACATTAATTTGTAGGATCCTCAACAATAGATGATTCAGCTGATCTGTAACAATTCCATCTTTATGCTTTATATATCATCTAGCTGTGTTTCGATGCTAGATTAAAACTGAAAAACAAAGGTAACACCCCGCCACCTCTATTTTTAAGAGCCTAGGTGGTCAAGTGGTATAGCACATAGGGCATAGTGCAATGTAATTTGGTGCCATGATATCTCAGTAGCATGAGTTAGAAAACAGTGTGAAGGAAGAACAAAAAATCATAAGGACTAGCAAATAAGAAAAAAACATATAAAAAATTATAACAGGAAAAGCTCACAATTACTGTTATTCGTTGGATTTCAATTTTCGTCGGCTTCATGGGGACAGGTGAACCACAAATTCAAATGTTCAAAAAATAGCATATTTGCAATGGTCTTTGTATACAGAGATCGGTAAAACCATGAAAATCAAATATCCATGAAAATGTAATTTTGATACTCACAAAAATAAATGAACCCACAGTGTTATATAGGTGTGTACTAGTAGATATCTTTTTAAAAAAAGCCTCAAAAGTAAAAACAAAACAATTTGTTAAAGAATGCTCTCTTTGGTCAATAATGTCACAGTAACACCCTTTTTAGCTCACCTGGCCCGAAGGGCCAAGTGAGCTTTTCTCATCACTTTGCGTCCTCGTCGTCGTCGTCCGGTGTCGTCGTCGTCCGGCGTTAGCTTTTACAAAAATCTTCTCCTCTGAAACTACTGGGCCAAATTAAACCAAACTTGGCCACAATCACCATTGGGGTATCTAGTTTGAAAAATGTGTGGCGTGACCCGGCCAACCAACCAAGATGGCCGCCATGGCTAAAAATAGAACATAGGGGGAAAATGTCGATTTTGGCTTATAACTCTGAAACCAAAGCATTTAGAGCAAATCTGAGAGGAGTAAAATTGTTTATTAGGTAAAGATCTATCTGCCCTGAAATTTTCAGGTAATTCGGACAACTGGTTGTTGGGTTGCTGCCCCTGAATTGGCAATTTTAAGGAAATTATACCATTTTTTGGCTATTATCTTGAATATTATTATAGATAGAGATAAACTGTAAACAGCAATAATGTTCAGCAAAGTAAGATCTACAAATAAGTTAATAAGACTAAAATGGTCAGTTGACCCCTTAAGGAGTTATTGCCCTTTATAGTAATTTTTTCGAATTTTTCGTATATTTTCTAATCTTTTACAAAAATCTTCTCCTCTAAAACTACTGGTCCTAATTTAACCATACTTGGCCATAATCATCATTGAGGTATGTAGTTTAAAAAATATGTTTGGTGACCCTGCCAACCAACCAAGATGGCCGTCATGGCTAAAAATAGAACATAGGGGTAAAATGTAGATTTTGGCTTATAACTCTGAAACCAAAGCATTTAGAGCAAATCTGACACGGTTGAATTGATTATTAAGACAATATCTATCTGCCCCGAAATTTTCAGATGAATTGGACAACCGGTTGTTGGGTTGTTATCCCCCAATTGGTAATTTTTAAAGAAATTTTGCCTTTTTTGGTTATTATCTTGAATACTATTATAGATAAAGATAAACTGTAAACAGCAATAATGTTCAGCAAAGTAAGATCTACAAATAAGTCAACATGACCAAAATGGTCAGTTGACCCCTTAAGGAGTTATTGCCCTTTATAGTCAATTTTTGTAAATTTTCATTAATTTGGTCAATTTTTGTAAGTTTTTACAAAATAATTTCCTCTGTTACTAATGAACAAAGTTCATTATAGATAAAGAAAATTGTAAGTAGCAAGAACATTCAGTAAAGTAAGAACTTCAAACACATCACCATGACCAAAATACAATTTTGTCATGAATCCATGTGTCCTTTGTTTAATATGCACATAGACCAAGGTGAGCGACACAGGCTCTTAAGGGCCTCTAGTTTCGTGGATATTATATTTCAATAACATGAAAACTGTTATCCAATTTGGATAAGGTAACAGTGCATGTTGTTTCTTTCCATTTATCATATTTCAGAAATGAAATACTTCACAAATTTTTGAAAGAAATTCTTAGGCATCACACACATATTTGCTTAATTGTTTTATTCAAGTTTTTTCTTTTTTTCTTTTTTTTTAAACATTAAAACTGTGGATTTGGTCATAATTTATGTTGTTTCTTTTCATTAAATCCATGTTTTTCAGTGATGATATTTCCAAAATGAAATACTTAAGTATGTTTGTAAAGGAAGTATTACGATGCCATTCCCCAGTCCCGACAGTAAGTAGGATGATAAAGGAACCTTGTGTCGTGGAGGGAATAGAATTCCCAGAAGGCAGCATTTTTGATCTGAGTATGTTTGATGTTCACCATAATTCACATGTATGGCCAGAACCATGGGTTAGTAGTTTGTATATATTAGTACGTTTCTTTTCATTTAACCCATCTTTTTTCAGTGACGATATTTCCAAAATGAAGTACTTAAGTATGTTTGTAAAGGAAGTATTACGATGCCATTCCCCAGTCCCTTCAGTTAGTAGAATGATAAAGGAACCTTGTGTCGTGGAGGGGGTAGAATTCCCAGAAGGCAGTCTTTTTGGTCTTAGTATGTTTGATGTTCACCATAATTCACACATTTGGCCAGAACCATGGGTAAGTATTTGTATATCTACCTCAGGAATAGCTTACCATAGCTGTATATGACAAAACTTTTTGGAATTTCGGTTCTCAATGATTTTCAACTTCGTACTTTATTTGGCCTTTTTAACTTTTTTAGATTTGAGCGTTACTGATGAATTTTTTGTAGACAAAACACGTGTCTGGAGTTAATACAAAATTTAAATCTAATCCTGGTATCAATGATGAGTTGAATTAGTACATAATGGGATCCAAGGATCCAAATTACCATAATTTGGGTAAAGTTGTAACATAAGGCTACAGAAAAATTGGAAATTCCTTGAAAATGAACCACCTTTTAGTGAGTAAAGAAAACTATTTGGAAAACAAGTCTACAAAATACAGTACTTTTATGATCTTACACACAAAAATAATGATAAAAACCTGTAACTTATTACATATCAGTATGAGGAATTTATAATTTATTCATTGGAAACAAGATGTTGTGTATTGTCCATTAGAAAATAGCAATAAGCACCCCCTATTCAGTTGTTCAACACCAAATACGACTGTACCAGGACATAATACAGGATATTATGAATACAACTATTTTATAACACATTTATTAACCAATGACTTCTGCATTATATCTGTATTAATGACCTGTTTTCAGTCACATGTTTTTAATACATTAGTTAACCAATTGTCTTATAAGTCATATTAATAAGACAATGTTTATCCCTTTTATAAAGGACTGTAGTTTGATAGAAGATAATTTGTATGGACGACTCAATTACCATCAAACATGTAGGATGTTCATACATCATACCACATCTTCCTTATATCTATCTGAGACAACAACTAAAACACTAGAAAAATTACCAAATTTATATTATCAACTTCTTTGCTAATAAAATTGAGAATAGAAATGGGAAATGTGTCAAAGCGACAACAACCCGACCATAGAGCAGACAACCGCCGAAGGCCACCAATGGGTCTTTAATGTAGCAAGAGACTCCTGCACCCGGAGGTGTCCTTCATTTTCCAGTCGTTTGTATACTTATTTATCAATCCAGAAAGCAGGCAGTAATAGTTACTGTAAATTCAGAAATTATTGGATGCATTTATTATTGCGATTTTGTCATTTCAGACTAAAATACGTTTTTGATTTTTGCGATATTGAGAAAAATCCTATTTAATTCATATAAAAAAATTCTCAAATGCACTTTTAAATTATTGCAATTTCAACCCTGTCACATATTTCACAATAATAAAAACATTACAATAACAAGAAGTAATTGTTACAGGATGCTGTTACGAAGTCTCCCAAACAAAGCTCCCATAACTCGCCATTTATATGGTCCCATGTTCATTTGATTTGATTTTTTGTCCAATACAAGAATATATATGGCTTACGGGTGGGGATCTCCACCATTTACAAGTATTCAAACAGGAGGGGGTGGTGGTAACCCCCAGAGACTTTTCCTACATTTCATTTGATTTGTTTTATTGTCCCATACAAGAATATATGTGGTTTAGGGGTTGGGATGTTGACCGTTTACAAGTTTTCAAACAAGAGGGGGTGGGGTGACCCCCTCGGGACTTCCCTTTTATTTCATTTCATTTGTTTTATTGTCCCCTACAAGAATAAATATGGTTTAGGGGTGGGGATCTGGACCATTTACAAGATAATAGCACATTCTCAAATTGAACGGGGTGGGGGCAACCCCCGGGGACTTCCCTTTAATTTCATTTGATTTGTTTTATCGTCCCATTCAAGAATATATATGGTTTAGGGGTGGGGATGTTGACCGTTTACAAGTTTTCAAACAAGTGGGGGTGGGGTGACTCCCTCGGGACTTCCCTTTTATTTCATTTCATTTGTTTTATTGTCCCCTACAAGAATATATATGGTTTAGGGGTGGGGATCTGGACCATTTACAAGATAATAGTACATTCTCAAATTGAACGGGGTGGGGTGACCCCCAGGAACTTCCATTTAACTTCATTTGATTAGTTTTATTGTCCCATACAAGAATAGATATGGTTTAGGGGTGGGGATGTTGACCGTTTACAAGTTTTCAAACAAGAGGGGGTGGTGTGAGCCCCTAGGGACATCACTTTTATTTCATTTCATTTGTTTTATTGTCCCCTACAAGAATATATATGGTTTAGGGGTGGGGATCTGGACTGTTTACAAAATAATAGCACATTCTCAAATTGAACGGGTGGGGGCAACCCCCAGGAACTTCCCTTGAATTTCATTTGATTAGCTTTATTGTCCCATACAAGTATATATATGGTTTAGGGGTGGGGATGTTGACCGTTTACAAGTTTTCAAACAAGTGGGGGTGGGGTGACTCCCTCGGGACTTCCCTTTTATTTCATTTCATTTGTTTTATTGTCCCCTACAAGAATATATATGGTTTAGGGGTGGGGATCTGGACCGTTTACAAGATAATAGTACATTCTCAAATTGAACGGAGTGGGGGTGACCCCCAGGAACTTCCATTTAACTTCATTTGATTAGTTTTATTGTCCCATACAAGAATAGATATGGTTTAGGGGTGGGGATGTTGACCGTTTACAAGTTTTCAAACAAGAGGGGGTGGGGTGAGCCCCTAGGGACATCACTTTTATTTCATTTCATTTGTTTTATTGTCCCCTACAAGAATATATATGGTTTAGGGGTGGGGATCTGGACTGTTTACAAGATAATAGCACATTCTCAAATTGAACGGGGTGGGGATGACCCCCGGGGACTTCCCTTTAATTTCATTTGATTTGTTTTATCGTCCCATTCAAGAATATATATGGTTTAGGGGTGGGGATCTGGACCGTTTACATGATAAAAGCATATTCTCAAATTGAAGGGGGTGGGGATGACCCCCCAGGGACTCCCCCTATATTTCATGTGATTTGTTTTATTGTCCTATAATCATTTCTTTTTATTGTCCTATAATCATTTCTGAAGACTGCATGTATCTATCACTTACAGTTTTCAAGTTATATTCATTTGAAAATTTTAGAAAATAAAATCCCATAGGGTTCTATAGTAGTAGGTTTGATGATTTTTTATTGAAACATAAATTAATTCATGAATGTCAATTAGGTTTTACAAAAAAAGCTAGAACTTCAGATCACATGTTTATTATTAAATGTATTTTTGATAAATATTGTAATTCAAAGGATGGAAGGGTTTATGCCTGCTTTGTGGATTTTCAGAAAGCTTTCGACACAGTCATTCATTGTTTAACCCCGCCGCATTTTTGCGCCTGTCCCAAGTCAGGAGCCTCTGGCCTTTGTTAGTCTTGTATTATTTTAATTTTAGTTTCTTGTGTACAATTTGGAAATTAGTATGGCGTTCATTATCACTGGACTAGTATATATTTGTTTAGGGGCCAGCTGAAGGATGCCTCCGGGTGCGGGAATTTCTCGCTACATTGAAGACCTGTTGGTGACCTCTGCTGTTGTTTTTTATTTGGTCGGGTTGTTGTCTCTTTGACACATTCCCCATTTCCATTCTCAATTTTATTCATACTGGTATTAAGTTGAAGTTACTATCTGCGGGCGTGGGTACTTCATTTTATAATGTTATTAAACACATGTATGAATCAAGTAAATCTTGTGTTAAAATTCAATCCAGAGTAACAGATTTTTTCCAAATAAAACTTGGAGTTAAACAAGGGGACAATTTAAGTCCCAATCTATTTAAGTTATTTATAAATGACTTGCCAGAGTATTTAAAAGAAAGTGAAGACCCTGTTATACTTAATGAGAAACCAGTTAATTGCTTATTATATGCAGATGATTTGGTCCTTTTATCAACATCTGCTAAAGGATTGCAAACAAGACTAAACATCCTAGAAAAATATTGTAAAGATTGGTGTTTAAGTGTAAATCACACCAAAACAAAGGTTCTGATATTCAACAAAGCAGGCAGACACATTTGTGAAAAATTTACTTATGAAAATATGTTGATTGAGAGTGTTAATAATTATAAATATCTTGGTTTGCACTTTAGTGCATCAGGGTCATTTTCATATGCTCAGAATGAACTGTATAAAAAGTCCTTGAAGGCTTATTATATACTGTACAAGAATTTATTATCACTTAATCCAAGCATAAATACCAGCTTACATGTATTTGATCATACCATAAAACCAATACTCCTATATGGGTCTGAAATATGGGGAACTTTTAATCCATTCTCAGCAAGATTCAGAAATGGACCTTTACCATTTGAAAAAATCTATTCCAGTTTAAAATGTGAGCGACTACATATAAAATTTTGTAAACTGGTTTTAGGTGTTCATAAAAAATCCATGAATTTTGGAATTTTATCCGAGCTAGGACGATTCCCACTATTTTATGATGTGATTAAATCCATGTTAAATTACTGGTATCGCTTGGAAAATCTTGATTCCCAATTTTCTCTTCTTAAAGATGCTTATGTAACATCACAGAATCTTTCTCATTCAAAAAAAACCATCTTGGTATGGCTCTATGAAGTCAATTCTTGAAATGATCCCAGACATCAATCATCTATCTTCACCATTACCAAAAATTAATAGCTTCAAAACTAATATGAAAAAAATATTAAAATCATATTTTATAGACTTGTGGAACACTGAATTGGTAAAGCATTCAGATGGTAAACTTAGAACTTATGTTACATTTAAATCAGTTTTTGGAAGAGAAAAATATCTTTCCATTATTGGGAATTTTGAACAGAGACGAAGCTTAACAAAGCTCAGAATTTCATCACACCACTTAAGAATTGAGTCCGGAAGGTATCAGGGTACTCTCCTAAATGACAGAACTTGTACTCGTTGTAACTCCGGAGATGTGGAGGATGAATATAATTTTTTATTCCAATTGATGTGTTAAATTTAATGATGACCGCAATCATCTATTTCAAGAGATAACTAAAAGTTGCCCCAACTTTTTAACTCTTAACGCAAGAGATAAACTGATATGGCTTATGAATGCAAAAGATAAGTCTATTCTCACTGCTGCATGTAAATTTATTTCGAAAAATTGTTAATTATGTGGCTTTCTTGTCTGCTTCAGACACGAGGAGGACTGTGTAAATACTACAGTTTCTTGAGTACCGCCCCTTGGTGTCTGTTGCAGTAGGGAAAGCTACACTATTCTCAATACCTGTTTACTGCAGTATATGTTATTTGCTGTGACTATACATAAACTGTTTTCATTTGTGTTTGTTTTTCTGCATCAGATACGAGGAGGATTGTTAGAGCTTTTAAGATCACAATCCTAGAGCATCGTCCCTTGGTGTCTGTTGCAGCTAAACAATCATTTTTTTTTTTTTTTTTTTTATATTTTATATTTATACATTTTCAGCAAAATATTATAAAATCAAGTGAGAAAAAAAAAAGTAAATAAATAAATGGGGTTTGCCACATCTCTGGAGTAGCAACTCTTAAATACATTTTTATTTAACAAACAATACCTGTATGACTATTTCAATAGTTTATTTTACAATGTTATGTAAAATACTGTATGTTGCATCAAATATATATGTTATGTGTATATGCCCCCCTGGGGACCTAATTTGGAAAATAAAATCTATCTATCTATCTATCTATCTATCTATCTATCTATCTATCTATCTATCTATCTATCTATCTATCTATCTATCTATCTATCTATCTATCTATCTATCTATCTATCTATCTATCTATCTATCTATCTATCTATCTATCTATCTATCTATCTATCTATCTATCTATCTATCTATCTATCTATCTATCTATCTATCTATCTATCTATCTATCTATCTATCTATCTATCTATCTATCTATCTATCTATCTATCTATCTATCTATCTATCTATCTATCTATCTATCTATCTATCTATCTATCTATCTATCTATCTATCTATCTATCTATCTATCTATCTATCTATCTATCTATCTATCTATCTATCTATCTATCTATCTATCTATCTATCTATCTATCTATCTATCTATCTATCTATCTATCTATCTATCTATCTATCTATCTATCTATCTATCTATCTATCTATCTATCTATCTATCTATCTATCTATCTATCTATCTATCTATCTATCTATCTATCTATCTATCTATCTATCTATCTATCTATCTATCTATCTATCTATCTATCTATCTATCTATCTATCTATCTATCTATCTATCTATCTATCTATCTATCTATCTATCTATCTATCTATCTATCTATCTATCTATCTATCTATCTATCTATCTATCTATCTATCTATCTATCTATCTATCTATCTATCTATCTATCTATCTATCTATCTATCTATCTATCTATCTATCTATCTATCTATCTATCTATCTATCTATCTATCTATCTATCTATCTATCTATCTATCTATCTATCTATCTATCTATCTATCTATCTATCTATCTATCTATCTATCTATCTATCTATCTATCTATCTATCTATCTATCTATCTATCTATCTATCTATCTATCTATCTATCTATCTATCTATCTATCTATCTATCTATCTATCTATCTATCTATCTATCTATCTATCTATCTATCTATCTATCTATCTATCTATCTATCTATCTATCTATCTATCTATCTATCTATCTATCTATCTATCTATCTATCTATCTATCTATCTATCTATCTATCTATCTATCTATCTATCTATCTATCTATCTATCTATCTATCTATCTATCTATCTATCTATCTATCTATCTATCTATCTATCTATCTATCTATCTATCTATCTATCTATCTATCTAATCTATCTATCTATAGTAAACCCCTCCCTCCTTTCTACCCCCCAAAATACCCCTTAATAGACCCCAATGCACAAACGAAACATTGATGGCTCACCTAGACATGTTAGTCTAACATATTGTAAAATCTTAAGAAGAGGAAGAGGAAGAAGAATAATAAAAATAATAAGAACTGACCAAAAACAATAATTCTCCAAACTTTGTTTGGGAGACTTAATAAAAGAATTGCAATAATTTCTGAATTTACAGTAAGCTACAGTTCTAGCATATAAATATAGACTGCATATGTTTAAAATCTTTAAGAGTTTAGTTTAAATTAAGTATTGTACAAATGTCATGTCATATTTTAAAACGTTACTGTTTCTACAGGAATTTAAACCTGAAAGATTTGAAGAGGACAAACATCATGAAATGGACCCATACAGTTTTGTACCTTTTTCAGCTGGGCCAAGGTAAACATGAGTTATTTCCTCATGATTCTGATTTCAAACATATATTAAAAGTTTATGTGGACCCATTGGCATTTTTTCCTCAAAATTTACTCTCAGTACAGACAAACCTGTACATCTAGAAAATTTTTAAGGCAATAGCATATCCTAGATAAATAAGTTTCTAATGCATTTGATCTTTTAGAAAATTTAAAACTTCACTGGATTTTGCAGTGCACTTTTTTCATCCTTTTAGGAAATGATAAAATAAACAGACAGTTGAGTTTCACTTGATATGGTCCACTCAGGTACACAGTTTAAATCTCCAATTATTGTCAGGTATCTATTGTCTCTCTATTGTAAATGTCAATCATTAAGTTCACTTCAATCATTACCAGTGGGGGAGTTCTTAAACCTCTTAGTTTATTTTGTTACTTCTGGAGGAATGAAACTAGAGGCTCTAAAGAGCCTGTGTCGCTCACCTTGGTCTATGTGAATATTAAACAAAGGAAGCAGATGGATTCATGACAAAATTGTGTTTTGGTGATTGTGATGTGTTTGTACATCTTACTTTACTAAACAGTCTTTCTGCTTACAATTATCTCTATCTATAATGAACTTGGCCCAGTAGTTTCAGTTACAAATTTTATGAAAATTGTTAAAAATTGACTATAAAGGACAATAACTCCTTAGGGGGTCAATTGACCATTTCGGTCATGTTTTACTTATTTGTAAATCTTACTTTGCTGAACATTATTGCTGTTTACGGTTTATCTCTATCTATAATAATATTCAAGATAATAACCAAAAACAGCAAAATTTCCTTAAAATTACCGATTCAGGGCAGATAGATGTTGACCTGATAAACAATTTTACCCCTGTCAGATTTGCTCTAAATGCTTTGGTTTTTGAGTTATAAGCCAAAAACTGCATTTCACCCCTATGTTCTATTTTTAGCCATGGCGGCCATCTTGGTTAGTTGGCTGGGTCACCGGACACATTTTTTAAACTAGATACCCCAAAGATGATTGTGGCCAAGTTTGGATTAATTTGGCCCAGTAGTTTCAGAGGAGAAGATTTTTGTAAAAGATAACGACGATTTACGAAAAATGGTTAAAAATTGACTATAAAAGGCAATAACTCCTAAAGGGGTCAACTGACCATTTGGGTCACGTTGACTTATTTGTAAATCTTACTTTGCTGAACATTATTGCTGTTTACAGTTTATCTCTGTCTATAATAATATTCAAGATAATAACCAAAAACAGCAAAATTTCCTTAAAATTACCAATTCAGGGGCAACAACCCAACAACGGGTTGTCCAATTCATCTGAAAATTTCAGGGCAGATAGATCTTGACCTGATAAACAATTTTACCCCGTCATATTTGCTCTAAATGCTTTGGTTTTTGAGTTATAAGCCAAAAACTGCATTTTACCCCTATTTTCTATTTTTAGCCATGGTGACCATCTTGGTTAGTTGGCCGGGTCACCGGACACATTTTGTAAACTAGATACCCCAATGATGATTGTGGCCAAGTTTGGTTTAATTTGGCCCAGTAGTTTCAGAGGAGAAGATTTTTGTAAAAGTTAACGACGACGGACGACAGACGACGGACGACGGACACAAAGTGATGGGAAAAGCTCACTTGGCCCTGCGGGCCAGGTGAGCTAAAAAAGTGCACTGTAAAATCCAGTAAAGCTTTTGATTTTTTAAAACAACATATATATTTGAATTTTATTTATCTGCTAGGTTATGCTTTGTCTTAAAACATTTCCAGATACTCAAAGACTGCAACCATTTTAGACTTAGGGTCCACATTAACCTTAATGGTATCTAGTCATGAAGCTTTCTGGGCTGTACCATGATAAATATGATGAATCAATCACATTGTAGATGGAAAAAAACAAAGGGTGATATACCTATTCCAGCTTGACCATGGTAAATTTGAGTAATCTCCCTATTATTCTATTTTTAAACAAATAATTCTATTTTTAAACAGATACTCATGTCTTAGCTGAACCAAGAAAATATTGTTTTTAACATGGATTATTGATATAGACATTATAGTAGATTATTTGAAAATTTATTGACTTTAAATAAAATTATTTGTAAAGTTGACAAGACATTCCAGCATGTGCTCAGTGTATGACTGATCTCTTATATATTGTAAAGCATAAAAGACCTTTAAGAAAATTTGAATACTGTGGATTCATTATTATTCGTTGGATACCAACTTTTGTGAAGTTCGTGGGTACAGGTGAACCATGACATTAAATGTTCAATGAATAACAACTTTTTATGTAAGCTTGTATACTGACTTTGACAAAACCACAAAATTTAATATCATGAAGTTCGGAACATGCAAGTTTTTCTCAATCAACGAAAATTGGTACCCATGAAAATAAACTAATCCAAAGTATTTTAGAAATACAGTATACCCATCATCACCTTTTACTCATATTTATTTGTTACTTCTTTAGAAATTGTATTGGACAAGCATTTGCCCAGCATGAAGAAAAAGTTCTGATCGCAAGAATAGTTAACAGGTATGTTTTAAATATAATTTAATGGTATGCGTAAATCTTATGGGTTAGGGTTATAAAAATTCTTTTTCCAAACTGTCACATGTTCAGGTGCTTATCTCAAGTCAGAAAACCTGCAGTGGTTGTATTTATTCCCTCTTCTATTTTTTATTTTTTTTGCTATTTTGGGGAATTTGAAGTTGAAGGCAGAATTGTGTTGATGGGGTGATGTATAGTACACTCCTTTACGTAAATATCTATTATACAGATCAATATATGTATTCAAATTATTGTTCAATGCCCTTTTGATATAATCCAATGACTTATACATACAGAAGGATGATATGCTGTGATCAATGGAGTTCCGCCATATTTTAATAATATAACATGTGCTTTAATTTTCAGATTTGAGATTTCCTTAGATCCTGATCACAAGGTTGAACATTTCATGGAGGTTGTCATGAGAGCAAAGAATGGAATCATGGTCAATTTCAAAGAAAGAACCCAAAGATAAATCCCCTATGAATTTTACTAACCCTCTATAGATCCATAAGGGTTCAGTAGCGAAACCAAATAACTTATAATGGTGCATTTTTCTTTTAAAAGGGCATTACTTTTAGTCATACAGAAGCTGTTTTATATGTAATTTTGTTTTAAATTTTAAGATGTATTACAAGTAAAATGACATTTGATTTTTTATGCTAGTAATTTATTGTAATTTTATTGAAGATGGTTTTTTTAATAAAACTTTTATATCTGTAATCAGTATTTTGTCATATGATGATTTTATATTTATCATTCATACTATGCCCTGTTCACTTGTAGTAAGTTCTTTTAAAGTGTATGAAACCACAGGTCTATTGTCATGTATCCCTGAATCTGCATGTAAGTTGATGTAAAGTTACATGTATTTTGTTATATTTAGTACATGATTTCTATGGTTGTTATCCTAGATTTTGTTTGCATTGTCAAATGTGTTGTTTGTTATATCATATACTTGATTGTCAGATGTAGCCTTAATTTTACTATTCTACATGTATAAACTTTTCCAGACCCATTTCCAATTCTGTTAGGTTTACCCGCGCGTTTTTGTCTTTCCAAATTTATGTTTTATACAATCATTTTTATAAAAATTCAAGCTTGCTAGTACTATTGGATTTTATTATGATTTATTATGCTGTAATAAAGTTGATAATGTTTAATGGTTATGAAAAGTATTAAACTTTAAATTATTTTAAACATATGTATACATTTTTATTTCATATGTTATTTGCAAACAATCATGTATAAATACAATCAATTAGTTAAATAAAATGTTATATTATAAAATTTTATTTGTGTTGTTGATTTTAAAGTTCAAACTTTACTGACAATGATCTAGCCATTTCAGCGATTCATTTCACAATAAAAACAAGTGATCATTTCAACATGTTCAATACAACTTTTAATGTCATACAATGTTTCGTGAAAAGAGCCCCAGAATGAGACCAAGGTGAACAGTATATAAACTTACTAAAATAAAATAATCTAGATGCCAATTCCACTTAAAAATTAAAGGAGTCTATGAGACTTTTGCCATGTTTTAATTTACACAGCATAATGCTATAATGCAGGTCCTTTTATAGATGATCAATGCATGTACACACATATGGCACATTTTCACTCGGGAGATCTCATATTCTTTTTGAGTATGGTATTGTGAAGTTGGGATTTTATTTTTTCTTAAAGTTTTATATTGGTATCATTAACAAGAATTTATCTAATTTTTTTTTAAGGAACATGTATCGTGAAAGATATAAAATCTTCCCCAAAATCAGTTGGTCTGCTTCAGACATAAAATAGATACAAAAGCTATTGTTCTCTGTGGAACTTTAAATTCCAATTGGAAAATCCCATAATTCATTGATTAATTCAGATGGACAAAATGTTGACTCCTTGTAATTATGGAAATACATTTCCAGTGTTCCAGCTAGGATTTCAATAGGGCAGGGTGCCAATCCTGAAAAGGGCATTTAATGCGCGTTATGATAATATGAAAAGGGCATATTTTAATAAAAGATGTTAATCAAACATTGTGTTTATTCTTTGAATCACGGGTTATACAAGAACAACATCATTAGCCCATATAGAACTCTATCTTTCTACTTTTAAGGCTGAAAAACTTGTCAAGCAGCTTGTCACACAAGTTTTTTTTATCATTGTTGGCACAGTTGAACTTTATATGCAGTATGTTTTGAAAGGTGACCTGTTTCATACTGTTTCTATGGTCTGCCACATTTTACCAGTTTCACCTTTCTACCCCTATTGTGCTTAATGGCAATACAGCACAAAACAGCTGTGCTCAGTAAATTGCACAACTTTAAGATATATAGCAACAGTGAAAAATTGCATCAAAAATAAAGAATACAGAAAAAGATGACCAAGGCACCCTACCAACACTGCTACTAAGACCCTCTTTAACTTTTCCCATAACTCAAAATAAATACCTAAACATATATATTCTTAAGCAAGAAGTATGTAGACATATTTTAGAATATGTAAATGGGTTACTCAATGCTAGGAAAAAAATCAGATTGAGTTATCTTTCTTTATTCGGGTGTGCTCCTTCTTTGGAGGATTATAAACAGCACGTAAATATGATGTAAATATGATCACAATATGGCGGCCGATTTTGTTATTTTCGTATCAAAAATGAAGGCAGTCAATGACTAATACGTCTGAATTTTTTGTTTTTTCATGGAAAACAAGTGAAACAATGTCTTCAACGAGTTTATTATGGTTTTCAACTTTCTGTCATTACGTTTCCTCCATGAAACTACGGCAAACATCGCAAATTGTGCCCAAGTTGTTGTACGCACATTTCTTCAAAGATAATTGCCGACTGACCGATTCTATTTGAATGAATTAATGTTGATGATCACTAATGGCCCATCCGATAAACGGATTACCTATAACAACAGATTATGACACCAGTTGATTAGCTTGGGGTCATAAACAAAGTCAAACTTTTCCCCAGGTAAAATTTAGTAATTAGCGTATCATATCAATTATATACGAACAAATTAATATGCAATCGATCTTCAAAAAAGGCAGGGCGCCCTGGAAACTGTAAAAAGGGCACAGGGCGCCACTCGGAAAAGGGCGGGCGCCGCGCCCTCTGAAAACAGCCTAGCTGGAACACTGATTTCCAATGCCAAATAAGGACATTCAAAAAAAGTTTTCATTCGGGCATTTTGATAATACTAATTATATACCATATGTGAATCTGCAGGTCCAGAAGAAGAAAAAATCCAAACCACTATATCACTCATTTACAGCTTCAATCGGTACCAGTCTAGTTTAATCATCAGGCAATACCTAGACCGTCCATTCATCAGCCAAATAAATGCCCATGTATTCCATATTACAATTCTCATTATTAATGGTATATTTAAAGCCAGCACTAACAAATTCTCAACTCCCAAAAGGATCACCACCTACCACTTTGGAAGATTTAGTGATTTCTATTTTTCATGACAAGTGGAGATAACTCATGAAATGAAAATAAGCGACTTTCCATTAGAGGTCAATAATTCCTGATGATTTCAGCAATCTTAACTGTTTAAAAATTCTTTTGATCTATTAGTTTTCAAAATACATTGCAATAGGCAATAAGAGTGCACACGCTGAAATATTTCGCCTTCTGTACTTATGTTGGTAGTCCTAAATATGATGGAGATCAGATAAACCAAACTGGAAATACATGTACACTTGAAAATCATTCCATACACCAAATATGCTTTAAAATATAGTTGACCTATTGCACATCAAAGAAACAAACTTAACATTGATCAATCAACCATGAAAATGAGGACAAGGTTAGATGAACCTTGCCAGACAAGACATGTGCACCTTACAATCATTACATACTTTAAATAGATGACCTTTTGTATCTAGTATCCAATAAACAAACTAGACAAGGAAAACTTAAAATTGACCAATGAAGCATGAAAATGAGGTCATGGTTAGATGATAATTGACAGACATACATGTATATACCTTACAATCATTACATACACCAAATATAATTGACCTATTGCAATTAAAATTGGAATAAAATGCCCCATCCAGCACAGCCTGAGGTCGAAACCTTGAACTATTGGGGCAAGTTTGGACACAAACTTTTTTAGAGGTGGGCTGTTGCTGTATTTCTCTCAATGATATTGTAAAAATTGAAGTTTTTGGAATCAATATGGCAGCAGAAAATAATTGTGGGAAGTAACAAAATTGACTTTCGCAGGGTTCATTGAAATTCTGGTAAATGTGTTATATATACTTGATGTCTGAGTTCAAAGTCTGGTGTCTGTAATTGAGTTTTATTGGTTGCTGTTTTATCATATTTGTTTGAGATTTGTTTTCTTGATAAAAATCAGGTAGTTGGTTTTCTTGTTTAAATGTTTTCACATTTTCGGCCTTTAATAAGGAATAATTTTTACTCTTTGTAAATAAAACACTGAACAGTGACCTATAGTTGCTTATATCAAGAAATTTAAAACTGGTGTGTATACTTGTCTCAATGGCAATTTCCTTAAATTAACTGCCAGTAATAAGCTCTTATCTTTGTTTCCAAATATATAATTGATTCCTCCTTTTAAATATTTCTCGGTATAAAATAAATGTTTTGTTTTGTGTACATTCACTTCACTTTACATCCTTCCCTTTTTTCTTTTTACAATAAACATAAAACTAGAAATCTCTTCAAGATAATTTAATGAAAGCTCTTTAGAAGACCATTTGATGTGGGAATTGTCTGTTCTGTAATGAAAACATGGCTCCCAGATAACCAAACAGGTACTTCTTGTCCTTGTTCTTCCTGATAGCATCCAGGACTTGTTTGTCTACAGAAACTTGATCCTCCTTACGCTCATCACTTACTTGGTACACCTGTAATACACAGAAAACATGTAATAAACATAAAACATACTTATAAACTAATCTGACTGTAATACACATAAAACATACTTATTAAATTACTTGGTACACCTACAATACACATAAAACATACTTATTAAATTACTTGGTACACCTACAATACACATAAAACATACTTATTTACTATTCTGACATTAGACTCAGACTTCATTTAAGCTGAGTTTTATTGTTCATATTGCTGTGTGTTTGTTTATTCTACATTGGCAAGAGGTATAGGGGAGGCTTGAGATCTGACACAGTATGTTTAACCCCATCACATATTTGTGTCTGTCCCACACATTCCGTATTTCCCATCTAAATTTTATCTGTTATAGACAACAAACAGGTTCATCAGTTTCAGACTTACAGATGATGCCCCCACTTGCATATTATATAAATTTATAAAGGGACATAACTGAAGAACGGTAAAAGTGATGCTACCCAAATTTGTACTTGATCTGTTTTTTGTGGTAATAAGCTTAAGTACAAATGTATGTGTAGAAGTTTCATAACATTTGGTTAAGGCATGCTAAATTTAAGAATGCAAACAAAACATTCAGCATTTTTTCATTTGTAAAGGGATGTAACTCTAGATCTGATGTAGTGGCAACAACAGTATTCAAACTTTTATCTGTTTTGTGGTACATGTAATAAGCATTGTGTACAAGTTTCAGAAATTAAAATAGACTGACATTTTATTTGTCATCGTGTTTACCCTATCACCGTTGGGCTTCCAAAATGTTGTAATTTACCACTTTTTCAAAAAAAAAATAATCTCACAAACAGGCTTTGAAAATTTGGTCGAAATGAATGCTTCCAAAATGATGTATGTGAACTTGAACATTTTTGTAAATGGCAGTGAAATATAAAACTTTGACATCTCGGGATTACCAAAAAACTTTATTGATTTTCACGGAAATAAAGAAATGACAAAGTATTTGCTTCCCAGAGCCATTATACAACAATTTCCAAGTTTACATACAACATTTTGGAAGCAAACTTTACAAACATCCGAGATTTGCATATTTTGTAACATGTCTTATTTCAAACGTTTTGATTGGTCTAACTGTAAGCTATTTTGGAATATCAAAGATTCGCTCCCGCCAAGACAATTTGTGTCAAAAAGTAGTTTTAGCCAAAAAAGTCATAGATGACATTTTGGAAGCCCAGCGACATGGACAAAATTGGAACCCGTTAGGCGCTTTGATGACTTGAAACAGATTGAATTTTTCTATGATTAGCTATAAACTGTGATTAATAAACTGTACTGTACAAACCTCTTTCTTGGTGTCAAATATTTCTCCTTCAGTGTGTCTTGGTTTCCTCAACTTCTGTCTTGCAAAGTATTTATCATTTACTCTCTCAGGCAGCTTGATGGAACCAATGTCAATCTTTGTCTTAGTGGCAATGACATACTGTTGGTTAATTCTCCTCAAAGGACAACCATTCAAATGGAATGGTCCTAAAATGTTATATAATGTGATTTAATCATTTGGCTACATATAAATGTGAGTAAGGACAAAAAATAAGCTGCAAGTTTGTGAAAATTCAAGCTCTTTAATGCAGTCTTTACACTTATGATTATTTTGAGCTCTGCAATATTCTTTGTAAACAGCTGGCCCAAAGATAGAATAATTATAAGAAATTCACATAGACATCAGCTCTCTTTTAAATGAATAAAATCTTGTGACTTTTACTTCTAAGTATAAAATTCCAACATTTTTCTTATTTTGCTGAACAAAGTTTAGCAAACTTACCAGTCTTAATAAATTTTACTAGTCTTGGGCATTAGACTAGTCTCTAAATCTGCTTGATTCTTTAATTGTTTCAAGTCATATACAAATAGTGAATACAGTTGATATTTACAGGTTAAAACAAATATAGCCTTTCTGCTAAGTTACAAGATGATTCACAAATTCTTTTTTGTAAGAATGCATAAAATTTCTGATTTGGATTTAACTTTTAAGTACTTTTTGTAACTAGTCCATCTACACAAATATTTGTCAATAAAATTGGACTTGAGGAAGAACCTTAAACAAACTAGAGGCTCTAAAGAGCCTGTGTCGCTCACCTTGGTCAATGTGAATATTAAACAATGGACACAGATGGATTCATGACAAAATTGTGTTTTGGTGATGGTGATGTGTTTGTAGATCTTACTTTACTAAACATTCTTGCTGCTTACAATTATCTCTATCTATAACAGTACTTTCTGTAGAAAATGTTATTGAAAATCTTCAAATTTTAAGAAAATTGTTAAAAATTGACTTTGAAGGGCAATAACTCCTTAGGGGGTCAATTGACTATTTTGGTCATAGTGACTTATTTTTAGTTCTTACTTTGCTGTACATTATTGCTGTTTACAGTTTATCTCTATCTATAATAATATTCAAGATAATAACCAAAAATAGCAAAATTTCCTTAAAATTACCATTTCAGGGGCAGTAACCCAACAACGGGTTGTCCGATTCATCTGAAAATTTCAGGGCAGATACATCTTGACCTGATAAACAATTTTACCCCATGCCAGATTTGCTCTAAATGCTTTGGTTTTTGAGTTATAAGCCAAAAACTGCATTTTACCCCTATGTTCTATTTTTAGCCATGGTGGCCATCTTGGTTGGTTGGACGGGTCACGCCACACATTTTTTAAACTAGATACCCCAATGATGATTGTGGCCAAGTTTGGATTAATTTGTCCCAGTAGTTTCAGAGGAGAAGATTTTTGTAAAAGATAACTAAGATTTACGAAAAATGGTTAAAAATGGACTAAAAAGGGCAATAACTCCTAAAGGGGTAAACTGACCATTTCGGTCCCGTTGACTTATTTGTAAATCTTACTTTGCTGAACATTATTGCTGTTAACAGTTTATCTCTATCTATAATAATATTCAAGATAATAACCAAAAACAGCAAAATTTCCTTAAAATTATAAATTCAGGGGCAGCAACCCAACAACGGGTTGTCCGATTCATCTGAAAATTTCAGGGCAGATAGATCTTCACCTGATAAACAATTTTACCCCATGTCAGATTTGCTCTAAATGCTTTGGTTTTTGAGTTATAACCCAAAAACTGCATTTTACCCCTATGTTCTATTTTTAGCCATGGCGGCCATCTTGGTTGGTTGGCCGGGTCACGCCACACATTTTTTAAACTAGATACCCCAATGATGATTGTGGCCAAGTTTGGTTTAATTTAGCCCAGTAGTTTCAGAGGAGAAGATTTTTGTAAAAGTTAACGACGACGGACGACGACGACGGACGACGCCGGACGCAAAGTGATGGGAAAAAAAAGGGTTGATAATTTCAGTAAATAAATATTACTTGAACTAACATTCTAGATCTTTAAATCAATCTGTGATTTTTGTTATCAGAAGAAAGATATTTTACTATATATACATACCAGTGACAAGGAGAAGACCAGATGGTAGGTCCTTTAGATATACTACTCTCTGAAAAAGAAATTATAGAGTGAGGTTCAAGAAATCTAAATTTGCCACTTTTACTTTATTTAACCTTAAAATTTAGTAATTTTGAAAAAAAATATTTTAAGAATGCATTAACACCTGTTGGTGACCTTCTGCTGTTCGTCTGTTCTATGGTCAGGTTGTTGTCTCTTTGACACATTCCCCATTTCAATTTTAAGTTTTATTGTTAAACTAAAAGGTATATTATGAAACACTATTTCGGCCCCAAGTTCATTCAGAAAATCATCAGAATTATTATTTGAATTTTGTCTTAAATATTGGTTTTAAGAATTGGAACTTTTTTTGTTGTATCTTAGTGCTTTACACCAACAACTGCAGAAATAGACCCATTTTGATATATTGTCATTAATCATGTTCATATTGAAATATGACCAAAATCTATACTGGAGTAATGAATATATCTTTTCAATTTCAAGGGCTAAATAATGTCTCCTTATGACATTCAATAATTCTATGGCCTCAAATTAAATTACACAGATATTACATGCAATGGTTTCTTTTTAGTCAGAGAAGACAAACACCTGAATATTCCTTATAAAAATTACTACAGTATAAGGCCATTTTTAATGCATCATAGCTAAACTGTTGTTGACAGTAAAATTATCTACTAAACCAATAATTGAATCCATTATTCAACTGTAAAACTACTGAATTATTTTAGTGTGTATAAATGCAGCATTTTAAGTTTAATACAACTGACCTTTCCCTTATGACGTCCAGCCACAATGATGAGAACAGTGCCAGGGGTGATACTGGACCTAATCTTGTGTTTGTGTTGACTGAATGGCTTCCTACGGGATCTCAGTTTTCTTGGTTTATCTTCTGTTGGATAAAACCTTGGCTGAAAATAAAATGATATCATGTAAAATCATAATAAATCTAATGTACAGTAGTTGTCGTTTGGTTATGTAATTTATACGTGTTTCTCGTTTTTTATATAGATTGGACCGTTGGTTTTCCCGTTTGAATGGTTTTACACTAGTAATTTTGGGGCCCTTTATAGCTTGTTGTTCGGTGTGAGCCAAGGCTCCGTGTTGAAGGCCGTACATTGACCTATAATGGTTTACTTTTTTCAATTGTTATTTGGATGGAGAGTTCTCATTGGCACTCACAACACATCTTCCTATATCTATGTTCATATGAAATCCTTTAAAAGGTCTTGTTTGAGTGAATGCATTTATACATTTACAAGACGAAAGAAATAGTAGACGAACCTTACAAATTAAACCAGAATTGAATTTACAGATATGGTAACAGATCTTTAGGGTAGACAAGTGTAGAAAAGGGATGACATACAAAATACATTTCTACCTCATTTTATCAGAGTATTCGACATACAGGAGATTGGACTGTAAAAATTATATTTTCCATCCAACATGTAAAATTGTCAATTCACTCTGAAGTTTTCATGCATGGTTTACAAAACTATTTTTTAAAACTTTGGAAACTACATGTATGAAACACTTTGGAAATAATTTTATAGTGAAAATAAGAAATATATTAATTGATTGAGGGCCAAAATACTTGAAGTTGAATTTTCAACCAAAATTGATAAATTACATTTTCATCCTGCTAGGGGGAAAAAAAAAAAAAAAATCTCAATTGCAATCAATCTTTTCAGACTCCTTATCAATTACAATCCTGAAAATTTAACTGTGTTATGTCTGGTATGCATTTATATATCTAAAATTCAAAAATTGTTTACCAATCTGTTAATCCTAACTAAACGTTTTTTTCCATTTTTATCCCCACCAACTTCTTTGGTGACCATACGGGCCGGCTTCTTCGCTTTTGGTGCCATCTGAAAGAATAAAACATACAAGGTAAACAAGAATTTAAATATATATGTAGTATGTCTTCATCATTTAATCTTAATTCGTAACTTATGATTTGCTGAATTTTTTTTCTTTACTATATATGGACCACTTATTCATGTATAGGAAGACGTCATTTATATGAATATCTACTAGGCACCATTGTCTTCCAGATGGAGCATACAAATTTACAATGTTTGTGTTTCTGATTAGCAACCAAGTTAAAACAAAATTACACAAATACACCGCCCAGTTGACACAGTGTCAATCAGCATCACGTCAATAAACAATAATTTCAGTTTATAAGTTATAATAACCTCATGCGGAGGGTGGTAAAGGGGGCTATGAACACGGAAATATGTGAAATAAATATTGCAAAAACGGTCGTCTCGGAAAATATAAATCGCGATAAACGAAGCACGAGAAATTAAATTGTAAATATTTAGGAAAAATTTACTAGAAGGTATTATTCAGACGTTCTTTGGGATCATGCAGTCTTAATTGACATGAAGATCCTGTGGTCAACTCTTAGCGTCTGCAAGTTGCATCTGATTTGATTTTTTTTTTTTTTTATAGTATTCATATATAGTTATAATCAAAACAATCTCAGGACTGACCGACTTAATCCTGGTTTACTTTTTAATCAATTATGGGACAAGCACGAGAAATGTTACTCTGAGTACAGACAAACCTGCACATCTGTAAAAAATTTAACGCATAGCATGCCCTAGATAAATAAATTTCAAATATGGTTTATGATCATTTAGAAAAATTAAACTTACTAGGATTTTGCAGTGCACTTTTTTTCATTCCTCCAGAAGGTGCCAAAATAAACTAAGTTGGGAAACAGGTTTGAGAACTTCCCCACTGTGGCACAGGTAATAATTGAAGTGAGCTGTATTGATTGACATGGACAATAGATACCTGACAATAATTAGTGATTTAAACTGAGTGCATGAGTGGAACATATCAAGGGAAACTCAACTGTTTGTTAATTTTATCATCTTCTGCAAGGACGAAAAAAAGTGAACAGCAAAATCCAGTTAAGTTATGAATTTTCTAAATCAGACACTGCATTTCAATTCTACTTATCTAGGGCATGCTATGCCTTAAAACTTTTCCAGAGGCACAGGTTTGTCTGTACTCAAAGGCAATTTTGACGTGAAAATACGGCCATTTTAGCCAAAGGGTCCACAAGTACCAAATATGTAACACGGAAAATAGATAAGGGGAAACACAAAGAACGTACATCAATCCAAACACGAGAAAATGAGAAATAAAACTTCTAAACACAAACACCTGAAATAAAAAGGTCAAAAACGTTGCACAAAAACAAACTTTTACCACCCTCTCATGTGATGTAGAAAATTAACAGGAAAGTGCATCAATTCAAAAGTCGTCCAAGAACCTTAACGATCAGATCTCATAAGTTGCACCTTCTTCAATTTAAACATTTGTGCAAAAAGTCAAATGAAATAGTCATGCACACCATGATCATGGACCTGGTATATCAACAAATGGTTTGTAAATAAGCTTTGGAGTGAGAAATGGTAATCCCAGAAACCCAAGATAGAAAACACGTACAGAAACTAATTGCTTATACTATGATATATCATAAATAAGGTTGAAATTTCACAATGAAGATACACACACAGTTCAGTTGTACCGAATGTATGTTTATGTTGGACAGGTCAGCAACGTAAATATATTTTCACGCAAGTCAGATTGATTTGGAGAATAAAAGATCTTTTTTACTGAGAAAAGGTTACAAAGTATATGATCGTCTATTAAATTTGGATTGATGATGGGTATTTATTGAGATGTTTTTCGATTTATTTTCCATTCACGTTTATTTCGTTAGCTTACTTTGGTTAACCGGAAGTAAAAGGATGACAGGAAGTTTCAAAGGGAGAAAATCGAATTTTTAATGTTTACCATCACATCATGATGCCAATTCCAGGTATTTTCTTAATTCTTTCGCCTTTTAAAACAAGCAGTATATAAGTTATTAGTTGACAATAAGATTCATTAATTCCAAGGGATTTTTTTACAACATGCGAAGAGAGAGACTTATTTTCTGCACACCATCATCTTCTTTGAGGCTTTGCCTTTGGTTCTTGTAGCTGGTAGTCTTTGTTCAAGTAGTTGTAGTTTTAGAAAATTATTAATTTTAAAATTAAAGAAAACTGTTAATTACTTACTGTTTGTTCTTTGATGAACATAAGTATTAATTTATAGGCTTTTGTCAATAAATAGTAAAAGAAGTACAAATTGAGATCATTATAAAAACATAGTCATAAAAGTGTTTTAGCACCCACGAATTATTTATGACTACAACGGGGGGTCTGATTCCAGATCCCGCTTATTGTTTATAGAAAATCCGGTATACTGTTTCTCGTTACCATATAAATAGTGTATGTAATTTTACTTCCGTTTACCGTTTTCCTGCTTAATTATTTGGCTTTCACGTGTCACGCTAGTCCAAATAATTATGACGTCTACGGAAGGCGTCCCAGAAAAAAATAAAATAGCCTTGCCAGCCGTCATAATTATTTGGACTAGTGTCACGCCTAAAAAAATCTGCCAATCCCCATCACGCTTAGACCCCAATGAGACCCACTACAACATATACAAGTTAAGGGGATCCAAACATACATTGGGTAGTGTTGTATTATTAAAAGTTATGTTTTAACCTCAATAGAATAAATACTTAGAATATGG
This sequence comes from Mytilus galloprovincialis, assembly GCF_965363235.1. Classification (NCBI taxonomy): domain Eukaryota; kingdom Metazoa; phylum Mollusca; class Bivalvia; order Mytilida; family Mytilidae; genus Mytilus; species Mytilus galloprovincialis. The sequence goes on from NC_134842.1 coordinate 9,116,767, forward strand.
AAGATACATCTTTACAAGGTATGGAGGATTATTATATACATGTACTGTATCGTCCCATGTACAACATGTATTAATTCTATTGAGGTTATAACATATCTGAGCTTGAAAGCGGTGTGATTTTTGACTATTCTCACTTAACTTCGTGGCAGCGCATGGTTGGTTAATAATCAAGGATTTAATATATATATGTATACGAAGAAGTATCTGCCAAAACATTACAAATGTTTTTTACTCATTCATGTCCTGCAGCTTTCAACATGTTCAAACTACAGAAATAAAAAAAAAGCTATGGAGTGTTGTTCAATCTTATACAATAGACAGAAGCATGTTAATTCATTTTGGTCTCTTTGTGGAGAGTTGTCTCATTTGTAATCATACCACATCTTCTTTTTTATAATACAACTTATCCCAAGTCTTTTAAGTTGTGATCCAGAACTGTGACTGTCTCTTTTACATAATTTGTAAAGGGGAGTCCAAAATTTCCCATTTTTCTTTCCATTACACTATAGACAATACACAATGTATGACTTCTCTGAAGACAATGTCTGTATCATTAAATATTAAATTTAACTCTATTTTATATTTTGTTTGAGTTAATGTAGCATTAGAAATGGTCTGAGTTGACATTTTTGTGGACTGTACAAGTTATCTTGCATCCTACACAGTCACTCACAGTCTAAACTCTTACTCTGAAAAAATACCTACATACATACTTAATTATATAACACAAGATACAAAAGTGTACATGTACATTTTTTGTACCCAACTAACATTTAGAAAAATGGCACTCAGTCATGAACTTTTGTTATATGTTTCTCCCACTGAAACTTAGATACATGTCGTTAATCTTCATTAAATTATTCGCAAAATGATGTATGACACTCTTATTTCTGTCAGAAATTATTTGTTGCAGCCTTCTATGTGGGTCAATCTTCATTTTTTTGTTGGTAGTTCCATAGATATAATCAAATAATCATATTCACTTTAGGAGCTTTTTAAAGTTTATTGATATTCCTGTGCAAACTGTATTTTTGATTGTAAAGCAAAATTTTTTCTTCAGAAGGACAAATTCACCACCAAGAACACCAGGTTGAATATAGAGAAAAATACAAAGCACTGAAAAAGAAATTAAAGTTTTTGGTATATGTGAGTATGAAAAAGAGATTTTGCACATCATACATGTATTTCTCGCTACATTGAAGACCCATTGGTGGCCTTCAGCTGTTGTCTGCTCTATGGTCGGGTTGTTGTCGCTTTGACACATTCCCCATTTCCTTTCTCAATTTTATATATACATATACTATACTAGCAAATCTTTGTTAGTAAATTTATGTTTGTCTTACACAATAAAGATAAAGTAAAATTCTTAATATGAATTGAAACATGTAATTTATTTTGGTTCAATAAATTTAATTGTGCAAGTACAAAAAAAATGTACAATTAATTCCATATATTATACTTTTATTGATAAAATGACTCCCAACAAAAAATTAAAACATATTGATTGCCTCAGTATAACAAGGTCAGCCGTCTGCTTACAGTTACCAAATTCTGTGGAACAAAAATCATGTCTGTGGTACATATAAAACAATGGAAGAAGGAAAACCAACAAAAAATAACATGCAGGAAACTTTAAAACAAATAATACACAATGCCAACAATATATATATATATATTATCTAGACAATTATCTAGAGCTATGAAACCAAGTTGTCAAAAGAAATGAATGTGAACTGTTTGCAACAAAATATTGTCATTTTGTGGATATATTTTTGTATACTTTTTTTGTGATATGGAGTCTTATGATAATTGAATTCTATTTAGGAACAAGAGTGCTTCTTAGAAGAGTTAAGGAAATCACAGAGAAAACTTCTAAAAATCACCAGAGATAGAAGGTAATCAAATACAACCAGTCTACTTATCTTTTAAATATATACATAAATATAATTTATAGGCCAATGCATGTTTTTTTTTTTTTTTTTTTTTTTAATTTATGAACTTTAAAATTACATTATCTTGCTAGACAGGTTTTACAGTATAAACTTTGTTTTTAGTTTCTTACTAGACAGGTTTTACAGTATAAACTTTGTTTTTAGTTTCTTACTAGACAGGTTTTACAGTATAAACTTTGTTTTTAGTTTCTTACTAGACAGGTTTTACAGTATAAACTTTGTTTTTAGTTTCTTACTAGACAGGTTTTACAGTATAAACTTTGTTTTTAGTTTCTTACTGGACAGGTTTTACAGTATAAACTTTGTTTTTAGTTTCTTACTAGACAGGTTTTACAGTATAAACTTTGCTTTTCAGTTTCTTACTGGACAGGTTTTACAGTATAAACTTTGTTTTTAGTTTCTTACTAGACAGGTTTTACAGTATAAACTTTGTTTTTAGTTTCTTACTAGACAGGTTTTACAGTTTAAACTTTGTTTTTAGTTTCTTACTAGACAGGTTTTACAGTATAAACTTTTCAGTTTCTTACTAGACAGGTTTTACAGTATGATCTTTTTTCTTCAGTTTTTGCTAGACAGATTAATACAGTACGGACTTTGTTTTCCAGTTTCTTCCTAGACAGATTGTTACAATGTGATTTTTGTTTTTCAGTTTCTTGCTAGACAGATTGTTACAGTATGAAAAATTAGACGATTCATCAGATGATTCAGATGCTACAGCATCCAGTGATAGCGAAAATGATGGGCACAGTGCAGGTAAAAAGTAAGTGTTTTATGCCTTCACCATCATATTTGTTGTTATCTAAATACACTGTAGCAGAAAAGGATTGACACATTTTAGGTTAAAGTTATAAATGATGTATTCTGTCTTTATTATATTTGCTGTTATTTAAATAGCAAATATAAGAACTGAGTACATAAGTATTGATAAGGAATAAAAACTCAATGTATCTCATTTTTCATTATCATTACTGACTACCAATCAGAGCTACATGATATTTGGCACTAATGAAAATTAAAATCATTGTGTTACACACTACCTGTATTTTATCTCAATCAAAGGCTAGGGCAAAAGTAAAAGTAAACTAAAGGTACCTCACATTATATCTTGACTTTATGCACCCCTGCATCATGCAAGGGACATTTAGATTCATGCTTGTATCATGTATGTACCTGTGTCCAGTTTGGATTCTTTTTTATTATGTCCCAATTCTGAAAAATTAGCAATAATTTAATTTTGACCACAACAGTTATTTTTGTACATGTATATTATTGTAACATCTGTTAACACGTTTTTGGTCTCTTATAACTTGCATGATATGACTTAATTCACTTAAAGATTTTTATAAAGTTCTGCAAGGGGATCCATTTCTAAGTATGGTGCTTTAAGTTTAGCTCTGCAGTGTTCTACTTTAAGATAAAGCTGGTATTACAGAGCAAATGTCATTTGATGTGACCTATATTTCATTTATTAAAAGCTTTGATAACGTTTTGTATCTATGTCCTATTGAACCTATCTTGTATCATGCTACTGACTTTTCATATTTTTGCTGCTGTAATAAAAAGTTAGGTACATTTACTAAGTTTTTCTATAAATATAAAGTTATGAATATTTATGAAGCTTTTCTGTAAATAAAATGTTAATTTGTGTCTTTTCTATATATAGATAAAGAATTATGTATAATTATGAAGATTTAGCTGCATGTTTATGCCTTGTTACAGGAGAAAAGCCCTCGAGAGTTTAGGATTTGAGTTTGGTACAGATCCCACATTATACATGGCAGCTAGTGCACAAAGTAGAGCAAACATACCAGTAAGTTTGTTTAGAATAAATTTAAAGTGGGAATGAAAATGAACATTTGGGAGGGGGGATGTTGCCATGTTGTACATGTATAAAGATGGTCATATTTTTTTTTAATTGAATTTTTATGAAATTGACACAATATTAGCTGGACTTTTCTTGATTTTGATAGAATTTGAATGAAATCAATCTCCATTATGTATTTCAATATTTTTTCATTGAACAGATAACGTTCATGGTTTATTGTGTCCTTTAGCTGGACTGTCAAAGTGTAAGGGTCTTAATGATTCTGGAACTTGTAATAGTTTGTAATATGTTTCAACACAATAGATCTAAATATCATTCTAGCAGAATGATATTGAAATTAGTCCTACATATTGTACAAGTTAAATTTTTGCATTTTACAACAAACAGATATCAGAGTAATAATGCTTTGCTCATTGTAAAAGTACAGCTCAATGATGTATCTAAATTTTAAAAAATATAAAAAAAAGAAATATTTGCCTTTAGTTATTTGAGGATGGTCTGTATAAGAAAAAGGAATCTTTATATATGAAAAAAAAATTGTGGTTCAATATTAGTAATCAAAGAAATATAATATCATTAGTTTTGATTAATTTTAGACTTCATCAGAACCTGTGAAGAAAAGATCAAAACCAAGTGCAAAGAAAGGGAAAGGAGGTTTGTGTACTTTAAAAGTATAACTCACAGTAAAACAATGTTTTATGTGTACTAAAACCGATAAATTGTCTCTTCTGATGTACAAAAACAATCTGAGATTAAGGAAAAAGAGATTATTTTATTTTCTACTTTAATTCCATTAAAAATTCCATTTCCAGAAGTGACTTGTAAATGAATCACCAATTTTAGGATGAATAGAAATAAAAAGGAATTAAGAATATGCACTTAAAAGCTATAATCACCATCTAAAATTGTAGGCAATTTATGCTTCTGTGACATTGATTGGAAATATTAACTCTTAAGTATTTTATAATGTTTTGTTTATAGGTAAATTATCACATCAAGAGCCACAGTTAACAAGGGAAGAAGTAGAAAAGCGACTAGAATCTCGTCAGATATCGTTTGGTATTGAGAAGGCACCAATGATGTTACCCATGGAGATATTCAGCCATGATAACTCAAATCAAGACAGGTATTTATGCTTTAAAGTCTTGTCAACATTCATGCAAAAACACTGCCTTGAGTTGTTAAATTGAAGCCTGCTCGTCTCAAGTTTCTGTAGGTCATGGGTTTGTTTAAAACAGATTAAACCAAAGACATGAACATTTGTATTTGTTTCTGATTTTTTTTAACTCATACATTAAAAATCAGACTCAACATGCCAGTCTAGTCCAAAACAGGGTTCAAATTAAAATCACATTATCATATTCACACTAATTATGCATTTTAATTTGCCATTTGTGTTTAATCAGCCATTCATTAACCAGCAACATCATGCAAAAAAAATCTGAAATATTCATCAAATCAAATGTAAATGCTTCAAAAGAGAGCTCGAGGTAACATCAGTACTTGGAGAAGAGATATTGCATATTTATTAAAGTTTTTTGGGTCATTATTTATTATATGATAATTTCTATAAACAAGGTTCATTTCTTTTATGAACACGTCTTTGATCTTTTGGTAGCTTTCTCACCTTGATCCATATTTAAATAGTGCGTCTCTTGGTCTGTGTTGTGGCACAACACTTCCCAATACTTTTTAAGTGCATGCTCTTGTATCATCACAGATTATCCCATTTGTTATAATGAATTCTAAGCTAGACATTCTAATAAAATATAAAAGCTCTTGAGTGAGGAAGAATTGAGAGACAATGAAATATAAAAATCTTCACCACAAGGGCATATTTATTCTCAGGACAAACTTCTTTTATGTGAACCATTGCATTTTTACATTCTTTACTTCTATTTACAATTATTAAATTCTAGTAGTTATCTTTCCATCAAAGTAATTAGTTTAGCATTTTAGGCGTTGTTATTCTCTGTATTAAATGAACCCAGTACTATAATCAAGTGAAGGGAAATTTTGATAAAGATAATTTCCATATTGGGACTGTTATAAATGTGACATAACCCAGCTGTATCATTAGGGATTTTATTATGACGAACTACGACTATTGGGGTTAGAAAACCTCAAAGTAATAATTATAAATGAATCATATTTTTTTTAGTGAAGGAAATGACAGAGATGACGAGGATTCAGATTTAGTGATAGACACACAATAGTAATACATTGGATTATTTACCACCGTTGGATTCTTTACCACTGTGAATTATTTATGATTTTGGATTATTTACGATGTTGGATTATTTACCAAGTTGGACTATATACCAGATGTGTTCAAGTACATAGCTATCAAAATGTATTTGTTTATGTGTTTATTTTCATTAAAATCCTGACAAGACTGAACAAACATGAAATGTTTATGTTAGAATGCTTCACTGCGTTAATGTATTCCTCTTTTATCAATGCTTATGAAAGAGAACATTGTTTATCTTCTTCAGTAGAACTGTTACATTAAAGATTTAGTGTAGTTACTAACTATACAATGCATAATCTGTTGTGTTGGTTATGTGTACTTTTTTTTAATAAAATTATATAAAATTGATTAATTTTGCATTTAATAATATAATTTATTTGTTTTCATCTATGCTCCAACAGTATCAGACCTATGAAAGTAGGGGCATTATTTTTTACCAGTACCTGCATCTGTTCATTATTCAATCCTTCGATTTAAAATTATGGTTAAAGGTCATTGATCATGACATCATGGATACATCAACTTGAAACTTCTTACAGATTTTCTTTGTAATTTTAGAATAAATGCATGTTGGGCTTAAATGCAGATGTTTCAGTTAATTCACATAAAAGTGTGAGTCTATAGACAGAAATTCCTATTTTCATTGTCATTTAAATCTTACAACGTATCCAAAAGATCCTCGTCTTGTGTAATGCTGTTGCTTTAGATATTGTTGGAGGTCAGGTTGGGTAATTGTTTTATGGTTTTGCTAGTTTCCCCTCCCCTCTTGACGATTTTGTGGTAAATGGTTTCAATAACTCAGTATTTATCATGTGATCTTACATCCTGACACCAAATATAAGCTGAGACAATCTTAACCAAGTTCTTTTAAGGGTTAAGAATTTCGTAATTTTATATTTTGTTTCTTTGAACCAACCATCAAGGCTGTATCTATAAATGTGGGGTAAAATAGGATGTTGATACCTAGTCTTTTTTTTGTGAAGTAATGCTATGCTTGGTTTCCAAAATTATTATGTTTAACTGAATAGTAAGATTTGAACAGCGGTTTTCTACTGTACCCTTAATTAGACACTGTAAACAAATTATTGACTAGATATAGCTGGACAGTGCAAAGTTACACCTTGACAATGTCAGCATAGAACATTTATATCTGAATAATTACTGTTATATAATTCAGCTTGTGAAGTTGATTATAGAATTGTTTTGAATATCCCAATGTAATTGACCAAACAAACTTGTATACTTACACTGTTTTCTAAAGCTCCTGAAATATTTGTCTGTCTGTCCATGTGTCCAGAAGAGGGATAAAAGATACCAGGGGGGACAGTCAAACTCATAAATCGAAAATAAACTGACAATCAGAACAAATGGTCTATAGTTGATAAATTGAGTATTCCTGTCTTCATTGGAATGAAAAGCATACAGCTGGAAAGTAAAGGAGAGGAAAGGAAGCTTATTGATTCAAGTATCAAGAGTTAGGGTTACTGTTTTAAAAAAATATTATTTCTTAATGGTATCTTAAGATGTTAAGAATGTTTGAATGGAATGAAATTTGTGCCGTAAAAGATCTTGCAAAGCCCCAAGATTGGGATCAAAGGTCAAGGAAACTTATTTAAATGAATAAACTGCAAAAATTCCTGACAGTTGCTCGAGCTTCCCTTTCTTGTTTGAATGCAACTTATACAGATGGACGATGTATAGGAAAGATAAAGAAACCTTTTAATTGTTTGGTCAATAAAACAACATACAAGAAAACAATTCTGTTCATAAATGCCATTCAATAAGTTTCATTTTACAGTGGCATCTTTCTAGAAACGATAAGGTATTACTTATTGTGCAATTTCTTGGTCTCAAGGTGATGTCATTGAGTTTCTTGCTGGACTAGGAACAGTATATCAATATTAGGCCAAGTACTGTTGTCTTTGGAATCACTTCAAAGATTTAGTGTCAATTGTTTTGGATTGATATTTTTATGGCCCATTTATTATGCCCCATTTATGGGCATTATGTTTTCTGGTCTGCACGTCCGTTTATCTGTCCGTCCGTCTGTCCCGCTTCAGGTTAAAGTTTTTGGTCAAAGTTGTTTTTGATGAAATTGAAGTCCTATCAACTTGAAACTTAGTACACATGTTCCTTATGATATGATCTTTCTAATTTAAATATCAAATTAGAGTCTTGACCCAAATGTCAAGGTCCACTGAACATAGAAAATGATAGTGCGACTGAGGCATCCGTGTACTATGGACACATTCATGTTACAATATGAGAAGAACAATATTTGGGTTTATTGTTTTGCTTTATTTGAGATTTTAGATAAAATTATTTGTTTTACTTTTTGTTTTGATAACTTATACCTTTTATCGCTTCGAATGCACTTAGATATACACCTATATTATTATATAATTATAACAAACTAAAATTGAATACCAAAGTTATCTTTAATATTGATTTTGTTTTTATTGAGGGTTGATCGTTGTTTAAATTATCTAATTAATCTATGAATACATGAATCTGTAATGCAAGGTTCATACACGCCTACATTCCTTTTGGTTTATATATACTATAAAATTATTCTTGATCAACAATTCAGCTTCTTACCATGAATGAGGCAGGAAAGATAGAAGGTAAAGTAGATTTAGAAAAAAAGTTTATATAGATGTTATAGCAAAGTTCTCTCGACAAATTCAAGTGAAGGAGTAAATATTTAATTGTAAAAAACGATTGTGAAATTTGTCTTTATCAATGAATTATTCAAAGATTTATTTACAACTGAAAACAAAAAAATAAAATATAAATGATTTACAACTGCTATTTTGTCAACTATAATCAAAACAGTAAGTGAATATATATGAATTAAACAATACTCACGTTTTCTATTTGGCCAGTTTCATTAAAAGATACATTGTCATATACTCCAATTATACCAATATTTGAACATGAATATTTTACATAACTAGCTAGACAAACTACACGTATTTGAACAGCAAAGAACTATAATCAAACAAATTACGAAAACATAAAGGCTTAACAAAACGAACCCCAATACAACCCAAGGGTGATTTCGTATGCTACAGATCCTGCTCTTATTGTGATAGTCGTCTCTTGATACTAATTTTTGAATTCGAGGGGAAATCTTTTGTGGTAATTTAAAATTCTAGGAGAAGAGGGCGGGTTTGTTATCATCTCGGAATTATCCGTCATCATTATGCACTTTCCTTTTGTTCAAGAATTTAGACTTTCGTTCTTGAAATTGAACTAAATACAGTCTCCTTAAAGTAAAATGTTGTGAGAATGTCACTGTATGAAAAACTCCTATAAAGATAAAAGTAATATTGCTTATATTTCTTATTTGTCTTTTAGGCAAACGGGAGAATGAAGTTAGAGAAACCAAAGAATTTAACAATGAAGTGTATAGAATGAAATCAAGTTTTGAAAAACCTGATGTGGCGCTAATAGTTGAAGGAGAAAAACTGTTTACACATAAAACTGTATTAAGCAAGAAATCGCCCGTCTTTAGTGCGTTGTTTACCTCTGATTTTAAGGAAAAAGATCAATTTGAAGTAAACTTGCCGAACAAAAATTTGCATCATTTCTTGATGTTTTTAAGATGTACTATAGATGGTTATGAAGATGGCTTCAAAGGTAAATTTATGTACAGCACTTACATCAATACTCTTAACAAAAGATATAAAGCTATAACCATTACCATAATTGTAAAGCACATTACAGATTCATGAGGAAATCTTGTTTTTGGCATCAAGAATTAAATCAAATGTAGGGGTATGCATCCAGCTTTTTACACTTTATAAAAGCAAACAAGTGACAAAATTTCCAATGTCATATTATATTTTCACGGTTGATTGATTCAAATTTTGATTATGGATATGATGATAATGAACTAGTTGTATTCATTTACAACGTCTAAAGGAAAACTGTGAAATATACTTTAGTATTTATTCAATTCAGAGTAAATGTTTTTTTCTCTCAGAATTGAAATTATGTTCAGCGCGGCTAGAGCATCACACAATAACCCTGTCGGTACTGTTTAGAACATTACTGAATGAATTCTCGTTTATTTACAATCACTGATATTATATTTCAGACAATACGATTCAGTTCAGCAGGTACCACATTTTGTTCTAGCTCACAGCCGTGATTTAATTCTTATATAAATTTTTCTATCATCAATTGTCTTTATCTATGGTTTTGTAATCCATTATTCCGATATTGTTAGTTTGAAACGTTTTTATTATGTCTATGGAGTTAGAAAATAGCTTAAAGTATATTATGGGTGAGACATCATGACTGTACAAATGATCGAGATAAATGTAAAAAGAAAAGAAGGTTTGTGAACCTAAAACAAATCAAACCCCGACACGTTTTTTTATCACTAATTGTACTGTTTATTTTAGAATTAGGTGATGCTGAACGAACTTAGATAGTTTCTGTTTCATTGACCAACAGTGTTTAAGAACTCGAAACATTTAGAACTTTTAAACATATTGTCAAGAATTTTTGTAGCGGGAACCTTGTATGTGGATATCTAGATGTCTTTAGACATTTCTTTCCTAATTACTGTCTAACTGACGTGGGCTACACATTCCATTTTATTCACGATGAGACCTATTTAAGAAATCAGCAAGTTTTTTTTTCTGGTTCTCTCTCAACGCGTCAGCTATGATGAAATTAGTCGCGGAAGTTGTAATAAACGGAGCCAAATGTTATTAAAAATAATATCACTTCATATAAGGGCGTTTTTCAATAAAAGCGTATATTTCAGACCTAAAAAAAATGGAAAATCAACTTGTCTAAAATTTAATTTCAAGAGTTGTTTTGAATACCTCTATCATAGACCTGTTTGTAAACAAAAAGTGCAATCTTAAATACTCATTAAAATGATATTTTTTTCATAATTTGAGTACTGTTTCGTAGGGGACTTTTGTCCCCTACGAAACTGCTTCTAAACACACATATGTTTGCAATTTTAAATGTTTCCTATAGACATTTAAGTTTGTTTACTTTATATACTAGGAAAATCTATTTTTTTTTCTGAATTGGAGAACCATTTTTTATCGATAAAGATTAGACAGTACTTCACATATGAAGGTACAACTCGTGTTACGTAGTGGACATTTTGATGCGTTTCGTAGGTGACAAATCCGTTTCGTAGTGGACAAAAAGTTTCGTAGTTGACATCAACCCTATTCTATGTTAATAAAAACATAATAAAAATTACATGAAACTAACCCTTGGTATTTGCTTTGCACGAATATAATTGAAAAAAGAGTAAAAAAAGACTGCATGGTAGTGGTAATGTCCCCTACGAAACGTTTTTCTCCCATACTTGTTTCGTAGGTGATCGTTTCGTAGGGGACGTATTCACATGTTTTATTTTTTTCCCACAATCCCTTATTGCAAAAGTAACAAGACTGATTGTATTCATCAAAGCATGTATTAAGCTGTACACTGATATTTTTTTCATAATTTTAAAACCAGATACTGATGGAGATTTGACCCGTTTCGTAGTGGACATTTACAAAAATACGGTATCACTCTGGTCCATTTGATGTGCTCAATTTTTTTACCAACAATTTATTGCCGTTATAAAAGCATCACTTCTTTTGTAAGACCCTAATGTTTATATCTCTTGCAAACAAAAATTACATTGATTTTATAAAACGGTTTATTAGCAAATTTTAATGACTTCGTTTCGTGGTGGACATTTTGTTAGGGACACACCTTCTGAAATTAAAAATCCTATGTTAAAAGCTGTTTATTATAATATGTTGGCTCTAAACATACTTTTGAATTATTAAAGAACTTATATTAAGTAAAAATAACGTGGCTAGGACAAGAAAATACGTTTTTATTGAAAAACGGCCATAAAAGGAGTGAAAACAAAATTAATTCCGAACAATTTTAGTCTTTGGTAATAAGATAGGAAATACGTTTAATAAAAAAAAAAAACACTTTTCTGTGTCGGGTAAGTCATCATTTATTCGATTTTGTTTGTTTGCAAATTAATGTATAAGTTTTAAATGGACATGCTTGCATGTGTGTGTGTTTTATTTATATTTTTTATAATGATTCACCATGATAATAATGTGCACATGGCCCTTTGATTTAATTTATTATTTTTATCTGTAGATGACAATGTTCACTTCATAATTCCACTTGCTCATGAATATCAAGTTAAAGAAACCCTGGTGAAGGCTGACAAATTTTTAGCTGACCAATATATATCAAAAGGAATTCTAAAATGTAACAGTCATCTTATTATAGAAGGAATACTAGAAGCTGAGAAATATGGTTTAACTAAGACTTTGGCTGTATTGATAGTTTTGGCATCAAAAAAGGCATTTCATTATTTTTCATCAGCAAATGGATATAACGAGATACAAAAGGATACTTTACATGAAATATCAATGAAAAGGTGGAAAGATAATATTGATCCTAACACTGGTTCACCAATTTCACTAAATTCGTGCAAAATACAGTTTAGATAGAGAAAAACAATCTATTATTATTCTGATTTGAAAATTCATTTGATAATTGAAATAATTTCGTGCTGTTTTGTAATTTGATTTGTGTCTCAGTGATGGTACTCATCAGAAAAAAAACTTTCTTTCTCATGTATGATTTACTAAGATTTTATTACAAGTCTTAAAAAAAGATATGTAATTCAAATTTTGTTTTTCTCACCTTGATTTTATTGAATTCCCATATACAATAGCCACTTGATCAAATTTTTCAATAATGCACTATAATGACGTCAATGTGACATTGAAAAAAATTGCAAACAACACTTTCTAATTTTCATGCGACTTCAGCCCTTTTTAGGATTTACATTGAAATAGGAACACTCATAGCCAAGAATGAATAAGAACCGAATCAATCAAAGAACTATATGTGACGTTAGAGACCTGAAAATAATAGCAAAGTCCATGTAAGGTCAATTTTTTATTAAGGAGTCAAGTGACTTGTTTGCGCCTCCATTGAATTGACAAAATTGAAAGGATGAAGATTCTTATTTGATATATTAGGGCCAAATAATGTCGATTATCATACCTACTTGTTTAAGAGGGGTGCACGAGAAACACATATATACAGTGAACATACACAGACTAAATGTTGGAAAGCAAAATTTTTATATTGTTCGATTGAAGAGATGCATTTATAATGCAAATATTGCAAGTCAAAATCAAGGTGAAATAAATTTGAAAATCGTGAATTTCAAATCGGAAGGATGATAAAAAACATTAAAATTTTTAACTTAAATTTGCAGGTCTTCAAATGATTTTGTATAATCCGTTTCCCTAGGTATACAATAATATATACCTATATCAAATACGGTTATTGCTACAGTATGGAAAGAAATGTGAAGTCATACCAGAAGCTCTTATCTATTTAAACGGTCTTTACTATAACTATATAGACTATTGATTTCAACAGAAAACTTCACTAATACTATGCGTTCTACAAGGTAAGACACTTATAGATTGTACTTTGATAGAAAAATCCAAAAGATCAAGACAATAGATATTTTTAGCCGTTGAATATATCAAAGAATTCGTTTGTTACAAAACGTAAAATTTTAAAAATACTAATCAATTTATTAACATATATCAGCACAAATCACACCAGGGTGTATTAAAATTATCCCTTTTTTTAAATTGACAATGCTTCATTAACATTTATGCATACTACAAATATAAAAAAAAATTGGAGAAACAATAGGGAGAAAAAGAATAAGTTGTTTATATTATACAGTAATGTTTCAAACTGGATGTTTTACTTGAATACTGAAAGAATCCCAAATAAAAATACTTTGTAAAACATCATTTATATCTACTATCTTATTGATTGGAAACATTTAAAAAAAAAAAAAGAAGAAAAGATATCTATATCATACAGATGGGCTATTTAAAGATAATGTCCGTCAACAAATTATATCATGTTAACATACCCAAAGCGAAATTGCAAAAAGTATTTTGATAACTAAGATATGTAAATCGCAAGTGGAATGTTAATAACCCGTATTCAAATGTAATCAATGATATTTATTATAGTATCGAGCAGTAAGCTGTTTTGCTCGCATTTATCCTGTTTATCCTGTTGAAATTAAAATCCAGGACCCCATATTTAGTTAAAGTAAAGCGACAATAATGATGTTCTAGTAAAGTTCAGTTAGTTCTACTTTATGTCTTGACTTTAATCTTGAATAACGGTACCATTTTTTTCCTGCACCAAGTGCAGATTTCGGAAACAAAAGCCAAGACCAAATCTAACAAGGAGTTAGAGACATGGACGAATGAGATACATTTCATAATTAAAATTATATTTTACATATATCATGTTGTTTGTTTATTTACCATTGCTCTGTAGCGACTTCACAGACAAGTAGGACATGACACTGTTTACTGTTCGTTAGCATCAGATTTCTATTTTGCTTTTACCGATCATTCATGTCCAGTGCACAATGATTATTCAATATTGTAAACATCGATAACTTCAAAGTTAACAAAATATTGTGCCAACATCGTTTACATTGTTTTAACCCTTATGTATTGTTTACATCGTTGACATCGTTAACATCGCGATGTATACAACGTTAACACTATATTGTGTCAACATCGTTTACATCGTTTGAACTCTTATATATTGTTTACATCGTTTACATCGTTAACATCGCGATGTTTACAATGTTAGCACGATGTCGTGTCAAATTCATTTACATTGTTTGAACACTTATATAGGATTCACATCGTTGACATCGTTAACATCGTGGTGTATAAAACTTTATAAAAAAAGTGTCGTGTTTACATTGTTTAAATTGCCATATTAACAATGTTAACACTATTTTATGTCGATTTAGAGTTATAACATCAAATATTTTTTTTAAAGATTTGTTGTTTAAAAAAACCCCAAAAAATGCAAATTGTATACATGTAATCTACGGACTTTATTATATAATATTAATGAATAAATATGGATACGATTATAACGATGTAAACAGAATGGGATAGACTAGATATACAGTATAAACACGATGTCGACGATCTAAACGATGTAAACAGAAAGGTAAAGACCAGATTATCAATATAAACACGATGTCGACACGATATTGTCAACATTACGATGTAAACGATGTTAACGCTGTAAACAGAGAGGTGAAGACTCTATATATACAACATTAACACGACGTCGACACGACATTGTTAACATCAGGATGTGCACGATGTAAACACAAAGGAACATAACATATAGAAAGGATGCAATGAAAACACAATACTGACACTATAAATTGACATTGCGATGTTGACAATATCGACAAAACATCATGCACTGGAAATACTTCCTACCGATAGACTGATGACATAATTGTCTATATTTAGTCCCGAAAAAACATTATGTTTATTACAAATGCTCACATTGAATCAAGTTAAAACAGGAATAGGACAAAAGTGAATTTTATCTGAAACATACAACATGTACAAATGCGGACACTTCACTGCCGTATATCTACCTATAATGGTTTAATTTTACAAATTGTAATTTGGATGGAGAGTTGTCTTATTGGCACCTATACCACATCTTCTTATATCTACGTAACCTGTAATAAATTGACAAAAATAAAAGTATACTTTTTAAAATCTTGTCTATTATTCTTTAGATGACAAAATTAACATTAAAAGGGCTGGTTAACAGACACCTGGTATAATTCCGATAAAAGTGACAGCAATATTTTAGTATATATAAAGGCTATCTTACGACACGTATTTCAACGCCCTTACTTAATTATATATTTCAAAACATATCCATATTGAAATACTGTAAAAAAACATCAGTTAGGACAAAAATATGTTCTACGACCAACTTTCCGCTATAAAGATTCTGTCATTGAACTGAAAATAAAAACATTTAGTTGATAGCATATATCTCCAGAACTTGGAATTGAGAAACCAAAATATGAAACCACAGATACAGTAAAGTATGCCTGCTTTCTGCTTTCTTGACTTACACCTATAAATTGACATAACATTCTGTAGAGAACTAGACGTTAAGATAAAGGAAATGTTTTCAACTTTGAATTGTGAACCTCATGTGTACCAGGCTTATAATTTGGTACGCCAAATGCGCGTTCCGTGAACATAATTTAAGACTAATCAGTAATGTTCAGATTAATTAGAATAGTGACAAAGCCAAAGTACAAAGTTAAAGAGCATTGATTCAAGATTCAAAATTCCAAAAAAAATGTCCCAAGTACGACTTAGGTAATCTGTGTCTAACTTACACTTTTACAAACAGTAAATTTATCAAAATGACCAAATAAATGATATTCGTGTCAACACCGAAGTGCTGACTACTGGCCAAGGGCTGGTGATACCCTCAGGGACAAAACGTCCACATCAGTGGTATCGAATCAGTGGTGTAAATAGTTATCAAAGGTACAAGGCTTATAATTTGATTAAGATAATAACACAATGTTGACAGCTGTACTCCTATTTTTGACATTTTTACCTATTATTTCTGTTTGTTTTCTTCACACCCCGTTCTCAATTAATAGAATTTTATGCAACTGTCATACAAGTGAGAGGTTAAGTTAGCTTTAAAACCAGGTTAAATCACCATTTTCTACCTAAGAAAATGCCTGTACCAAGTCCTAAAAATAAAAGTTGTTTTCCGTTCGTGTTCTTTGTATCAAAAAGGAAAAATCACAAAAATACTGAAATCCAAGGGAAATTCAAAACGTAAATTCCCTTATCAAATGGCAAAATCAAAAGCTCAGACACATCAAACGAACGGAAAACAACTTTCCTTTTCAAGACTGGAATGATTGTTATTAATGTAACTAAGAGCGGAAACACTTTTGTTGGTGTCACTAGTTAGACCAGACCTTACTAATAAAGAAGAAATATAACACTCACGACAGGATCTATTTCCCTCCTTGAAGCACGTGTTAACAAATACAAAACATAAGAACGTTTTTAAAATTTCGCTTCGGTATTCATATTGAATTCACTTCATTCGTCTGATACACGAAATCCAATTCGTAATGGTGGCCGTTAAACTTTACCCATTGGAGCCCTGTGAGCAATAAATTCCTATAATCAGCAAGCATCTATCAACACAATCATGTTTGGAAGCACACAATCTAGAATATCGTATTTTAAATGGAAATATATACTAGTACTCCATAGCAGTTGATATTGAAATGGGTCACACAGAAACACAAAGTTCATAATTGAACAGTTAAAAGCATCTCTTTGTGCTACTCTCAACTGACCCTCATTTATTTTTCAATTTCTAAATGTAAGTCAAGATATAAAGAAAAATTAACTGCATCAGTGGTCCCCTTATATTGGACAATTGCAAGTCAGCATAACATACGAACACAAGGTGAGAAACAGTTGGAAACTACTTGACTCGTTCGAATGCCACGAAGAGAATTCGAAGATACCACAAACACCAAAGACATTAGACATAGAATATTGATATGAGAGTAAATGCAGTAGTATTCGCAATAATGAAATCCCGTTGAAAGACAATACCAACTTAAAAAAAAATAATTCTCCCAGACTGAAGTAGTATTATCCACTAACAAAATACACATTCAAAGGATATAACGTTATGTCATAATGAATAATCGGAGAAATACATGTTTACAAATGACCAATCGTCGACACTGTTTTATAAACTGACACGGTAAAAATTATTCTATCATATTGGTATTTGCCACATTTATATAGAAATGAAACGTAACACAAAATAATGAATTTCGACTTGAATTGTGTTTTCAAGAAAAATATGACTACATACAAAATTTAGTCCTTTTATCTACGGTAAGTTTATATCACAAATATTAAAAAATCAAAAGTATTTGAAAAAGGCAGTTAAAAAACCCATCAATGGTCGTCAATATCATATCTTTGCAAGTATATTCAAAGATATCAAGACCTCATATATATTTAAAGTTTGCAAGTAGTTACCTATATTGATCATTAATCTCATCAAACATGGATACACACAGGTAGGACACTTATCAAAACTTTAATATAATTATTTTGAAATTTAAAACTATTTTGTATTAAAAATAAAGAAAATGAAAACATAACGTTATAAATGTCATGCGTCTGAAGCCTTTTTCTGGATGCACTTTCTTCAGGAATACACAAATTCGAATATTTAAAAGCTAAGAATGTAAAGTTAAGAAAAGAAACAGTTGAAGTGCAGTTTAATAAAAAATGACATAAAAAAATAGTCAAATCCAGCTAAGGCAAACCTGGTGGATTTGCAACCATAAAATTGAGAATGGAAATGGGGAATATGTCAAAGAGACAACAACCCGACCAAATAAAAAACAACAGCAGAGGGTCACCAACAGGTCTTCAATGTAGCGAGAAATTCCCGCACCCGGAGGCGTCCTTCAGCTGGCCCCTAAACAAATATATACTAGTCCAGTGATAATGAACGCCATACTAATTTCCAAATTGTACACAAGAAACTAAAATTAAAATAATACAAGACTAACAAAGGCCAGAGGCTCCTGACTTGGGACAGGCGCAAAAATGCGGCGGGGTTAAACATGTTTGTGAGATCTCAACCCTCCCCCTATACCTCTAACCAATGTAGTAAAGTAAACGCATAACAATACGCACATTAAAATTCAGTTCAAGAGTAATCCGAGTCTGATGTCAGAAGATGTAACCAAAGAAAATAAACAAAATGACAATAATACATAAATAACAACAGACTAAGACTACTAGCAGTTAACTGACATGCCAGCTCCAGACTTCAATTAAACTGACTGAAAGATTATGATTTCATCATATGAACATCAGGCACAATCCTTCCCGTTAGGGGTTTAGTATCATACCTTCATAACATATATGAGAAGAACATAACCCGTGTCATGCCAACGACTGTTTTTAGAATAAATGTGTTTAGTTCCGATGCAAAGACCTTATCAGTGACTCAATATTAACGCCAAAATATGCAATCTTTAATGACTTGACAACAGTATCGTAATTATATCCCTTCTTAATAAGTCTATTCAAAGGTTTTGTAAGTTTCTGAGGTGAATACTGACACCTTTGTGCTTTATAAAGAATATTACCATAAAAAATTGGATGTGAAATACCTGAACGTATTAGAAGTCTGCATATTGAGCTATATTTACGAATGATGTCTTTATACCGATGATAAAATTTAGTAAATGTTTTGACTAGTTTGTGATATCGAAAACCCTGGTGTAATAATTTTTCAGTAATACATAAATTTCTCTCGTTAAAATCTAAAACATTGTTACATACACGAGCGAATCGTACAAGTTGAGATATATAAACACCGTAAGATGGTGACAAGGGAACGTCACCATCTAAAAACGGATAATTAACGATAGGAAATGAAAAATCATCCCTTTTATCATAAATTTTAGTATTCAGCTTTCCATTAGTGACAGATATCAAGATCGAGAAAAGGGCAGTGGTCATTGTTAGTATTAGCTTTATTTAAAGTAAGTTCAACAGGATAAATTTCATTAATATACATACTGAAGTCGTCATTATTGAGAGCCAAAATATCATCCAAATATCTAAAAGTATTATTAAATTTGTTTATCAGATGTTGTTTCGATGGGTCTTTGCTTATTTTTGTCATAAATTGTAACTCATAACAATACAAAAACAGGTCCGCAATAAGTGGTGCACAGTTAGTCCCCATTGGAATTCCGATAATCTGACGATATACGGAATCCTAAAAGCGAAGAAAAATGTTATCTAGTAAAAATTCAAGGGCATATATAGTATCAAAGCATGTCCAATTAACATAGTTTTTTTGTTTATTGCTACTAAAAAATGACGTAAAAGAGTTTGAACATATATATTCACATTCTGATTTTTTGAATGCCCATTTTATTAGGTGTGTGAATTTTTTCTTAATGAGAATGTGAGGCAATGTGGTATACAGGGTAGAAAAATCAAAACTTTGAACAGATTCAAAATCACCAATATAATCATGCAATTTATCAAGTACTTCCAACGAGTTCTTGACACTCCAAAAGTCATTTATTCCACTATTTTCGAAGGCCTTCTTTGAACAATTTATTACCAGGGTTTTAATTGTACCAAGTGTGCTGGTAAGAAGAATAGACAATTTAGTAGTTGAACAATGGCTTGAAGACGAAATAAATCTATATTTGTAAGGGGTTTTGTGTAGCTTCGGAAGCCAATACATAGTTGGGACTTTCATTGTATTTGGCTCTGCTTGTAAAGCGGTGGCTAAAAGTTTATGTTTGTTACAGATTTCGTTTTCTGAAAATGGAGTCAGTTGGAATGTTGGTGAATTGGTGATTTCCTTTTTCAGAACCTCAATGTAAAATTTACGTCAAACAATAATAATATTATTAGCAGCTTTATCTGCCGGGACAAAAACAAATTCCTTGGCTAGTTCTTTTAGTTTATGTTTGATACGAGAAATATGTTTATTGTGGTTATTGTTTATAGTAAAATGTTCTTAAAATGTTGAATACGTATATCAACTATCTTCATTACTGAATTAAAAAAAGAGTCCAAAGATTTTTTGTCAGTTTTTTCCCGTTTTATCCATTTCATACAGTAAGTATGGAGTGAGTCGTGGATGATATTACGACACTCATTCCAATTAATAATTGACGGGGGACGATATTTAGGTCCTTTACTGAGGAATGATTTTAACTCTCGGTCTTGAACGATGCTAAGATCTCCTGTTATAACATGGGAAATGGGTCCATAAATATATTCGGAATTACTGCAATTACATGAAGTAGGTGTATTTTCACTGATATTAACATCTTTACACAATTGACTATAATTAAACACAAATTTCCGGGTAGATTTCTTGTAAATATAACAAATGAGAGGTAGCTCAGTATTGTCAAAATATCCAGGAATTTGTTCTTTAACAGAATGGTCGTTAAATATACCGGCGATATTTACAAAATCAAAGCCTTTATTGACATACTTAATTTTAATAAAATGTTTTTTATGATCTTCAGGGCGATCAATTTTGGGAAATAATTTAGAATAACAATATGCCATAATAATTTGAACAATTTCATACTTAGGACTGCTATATGAAATTGTGTTGCAATCCTCCAAAATTTTATTTAACTTATTAACCGGTAACGAACAGAGTTTTGTTAACAGATAATGTCTGCCGTTGTTTTTTGAAATAGAAATTAGGTCCGAAATATTGGTATGATTGGTCCGACATTTTCTTTGATTGCGATTTGTTCTACGACCGTGAGAACGTTTTTTACGAACAGTTTTAGAAACTATATCCAAAATGTTAACGGAATTGGTTCTAGATATATTACCAATTCCCATGATATTATCATTTAGACCGAGAGGGTAAACTGTCTGTAATTTTTTAATCCAATTTAATTCAATTATTTTCCGTGATCGTACAAACTTTGAATGCGATTCACCAGGCTGCTTATTTACTACTTCTAAAGGTTGAACTGCTAAATATTTAAAAGGATGGTTGTGCTTCTTAAGGTGTTGGTAAATGATACTTTTGAATTTATTGGGTCTTTTAAAACGATACAGATGTTCTTGAGTGCGTTTAGATAAATAACGTCCGGTTTCTCCTACGTACTGAATACCACACCCCGGTTTGTTTCATGTGAGTAAATAAATAATACTGTTAGTTTTTATGGTTACTTTAAAATGTCAACCTTTTAAACGTACAATTCAAGATAGATTTGTTATGAATCATGTCAAGACCGTATATTGACTACTGATCTGATTAAGAAAAAAAAGGATTTATATCCCACCATTAGAGGTATCGTTGAATGTTTCTATTGCTGTAATAAAATACCAACACGGTAACAATTTCATGCGTTCAAATAGCTACTCTAGATTAAGCTTCATTAGGAACGCTCAAAACCAAAAAAAAAAAAAAAAAATGAAAACCAAGGATGTAAACAAACATGCAGTTGAAGAGCTAAAAACTAAAATTGACATAGAATACAGCCAAAATTCATGGATCTAAGTCTAACTTTGCCAGAGGAATTTGAAACCTTAGTTTCTCTTTAATTTCAAACTTAGAAACAAAAACAAAATCAGAGTAACTATTGGTTTCAGTAAGTTTATGGCGGTTTACACGCACGCAGAAATAACAGCTTAGCAACGAAATAATCTGTTCAGGTAAATCTATTCATTATCCGTTTGAGGTTTAGACAATCGAAGAAAAAAAGACGTTTAAGTGTTTGAATTAAATGTTGGATAACCAGTATTAAATCAATACATTGCACTTAAAACGTGTCATACAGGAAGGGGTATTTGACACATAATTTTGTTTAAAATCAAGTCATAATCACTATGGAATTTTGATTAGTGTTTATTGAAAGATAACCAATAAAGTTGATAATTTTGTGCTACAATTTTAAGTATTAAAAAAACTGTTCTCAAAATAATTTACTCGTTCATGTAATGCACACAAGTCTATACCTAATTATGAAAAAATAGGTAATACCAAACAAACGTTTGTAACAAAGTATATGGTTATAACTCGAATTACTCATTTATTCACACATCGTTGTCAATCTAACGGGATTTTATACGCCTGTCATGCAAGTGAGAGGTTTAGTGAGCTATTAAACCAGGTTAAACCCACTATTTTATGCATAACAAAATACTGGTTACATGTAAGTCAGGAATATGACAGCTGTAATGCATTCGTTTGAGCTTTTGTTTTTTACTATTTTCTTATGGGCTTTCCATCAGAATTTTCCTCAGAGTTCGGTATTTAGTTACTCTAAATTTCATCCAACATGTAAACACATGTGAAATCATTTTCGATGTAAATTTAGTATTCTGGCTTGGTTCGTCACTGATGAGTCTTATGTAGACTAAACACGCGTCTGGCGTTTTAAATTGTAAGCATGGTACCTTTGATAACTATTTACACCACTTGGTCGATGCAAATGCTTGTTGGCGTTTCGTACCCGAGGTTATTACCAGCCCAGTAGTAAGTACTTCGGTGTTGACACGAATATCAATTATTTGGTCATTTTTTAAATAAATTTCCTGTTTACAAAAATATGAATTTTCGAAATACTAAGGATTTTCTTATCCCATGCAAAGGATGCCTTAGCCGTATTTTGCACAACCTTTTGAAATTTTGTGTCCTCAATGCTCTTTAACTTTGTACTTGTTTGGCTTTATAACCTTTTTGATCTGAGCGTCACTGATGAGTCTTATGTAGACAAAACGCGCGTATTAAATTGTAAGCATGATACCTATTTAATCTGGCAACGCATTTGGTAAATCTTACGTTCATGATGTTTAAATCAAAAGGAGTTTAACCCTATACACGCGCCCGGTTTTGCTCCATTTTGAATCCATATATCTCAATTGCGCTGATGCAGGGTCAAGAACTCATTAGGAGGCTTGTTGTCTAATCTTAGGTACTTTTTGATTATAAGTAACACTGTCGATTTTCGTGCCTCGTTCATCAGGAATGACAACATATGAAAGTCAATGTTGTGTACATATCCAAATTCGTAATGTCCTGTAAAAAGTGAATGTATGGCAAAATCAAATGACAAAACACACCAAACAAATGGACAACAACTTTCATATTCCTGACCTGGTACAAGCATTTTAAATGTAGAAAAATGTGAAATGAACCTGTTTTATAGCGCTAAACCTTTCACTTGTACGACAGTTGCACAAATTGCCATTATATTGACAATGATGCGTAAACAAAATATCACTAATAGGGGTACAAAAACAACACTGACCCCACCATAAACTAGGGTTGATTGCAGGTGCTTCGGAAGGTTAAGCAGATCCTGCTCCACATGTGGCACTCGCAGTGTTGCTTATGTTGTTACAAAGCCGGTAAATAGTCTTATTCGGTAGGTTACATTCGTGAAAAGAGAAGGGGATTGTAGTTACGACATTAGGAAAATATCCGATATCATCTGTATAACGAATATTCCAAAACGGTCAACCAACTCGTGATGGCGTTCGTAATATTTACGAAGTGATGATAACAACTTCATCATCTTTTGTCATAAAGTTTTGTTTTCAACCGACCCTCATAGTCAATTTCTAGATATAAATCCTAATTAAATTGTAAATTCAAAAACTCAAACACATCAAACGAATGGATAACAACTTATACCAAAAGGACATAAAGTTCAACTGAGGCTTATGGAGTTGTGAACTGTTTTGTGGACTATATGTTAAGTGTCTGTACTATCTTCCTTTTTAGTATAGTAAAAAAAGGATACAAAGAATGAGATAATTATTTATCTTATTTTTTGTTTCGGCATATTCTTATGTAGAAATAAAACAATTCGTTACATAATGAAGCTTCTTATGAAGAATGCAAAAGCTATCTATATCCTTTACCATCACTTTCCGTTATATAGATAAGTCCTCTAACTAAATAATTTTGTATTTCGAAAAATGTTCTGCAAATAATTGAAAAGATAATCTCTGTATATCCATATGATCCATGTGCAGTTTTTTTCATTTGGATTACAGAAACAAAAAAAGTAGACCAATAATTTAAAAGGAACGTGTGTAAGGTATTTTTGGTTGTATAAGCAAACGATATTAAATTTGATACTTGGTTATCATGCATATATGACTTGTATTCTAACGATATACTAATTGAAATGGTTAATCGACCAAAGGAGACAATGATTATGTTACTAATAAAACAAACTTAGAAGCTGACAACACTGAAACAACTTTCGTTAATATTGTTTTAGACCGTAATTTGATATGCTGCTCAGTCTCTAGTTTTCTATGTTATGTTTTCTAGACTGTTGTTTTCCGTTTTTATTATGGCATGTTCGTGCAATGTCAAATTATGAGTTTGATTTCCCCTTAGGCATCTTTGGCCTCTCTTTTGAAGTAACCAAACTGTGGTATAATCAGATAAGTACAGGTTTCATGCACAGAACCTCCGCATTCCAAGTGAGATACTAGTAATCTAGTTTAAACACATTTTGGACGAGTCGCAAGTCAAACAGACGACAGTCCTCTCATTGGCACTCATACCATTTCTTCTTGTAGCTATATTATGAAGTGTTCTCCATTTAAAATATTTAACAAAACAGTGAAAAAAAGCACGTATACATTTAACATTTTTGAATATCAAGAAGAGCATGATGAGGCACCACATTTATAAAGCTTCATTATTCTATTTTACTTTTAGATAATTGTCTGTACAGCTATGTTCACTGCATAAACAGATGTTTTACGATGTTATTTCAACGGTTCCTTTTGTACTGTGCAGGGATGCAGTTCACCTTAATAGAATCCATTATACTGATGTGGATGCTGGTATGTAATTTAATCAAATGTATTAAGA